>NC_045713.1:311136-383093 GCF_009834535.1 Camelus ferus | reverse complement strand
ACAAATATTCACTACAGAGTTAGCATGCGGATTACCGAACTTCATCCACCCTACAAGGCATATTTACACCGGAATCTATTCATCTGAGTTCGCATGGTTTTCCTAACGCCAGTTTGGGAATCAGGCAGATTCTCAGAAAAACCTCTTGGAGTGATTTGTAACCAAGGAAATGTAATTTACATAAACTCCCTGGCCATGAAACTCCGTGTTCCAAACATGCTACATGCATAATGGATTGGACAAATATTCACTAACAGATTTCTTAGCTGTGGATTACTGAACTTTCATCAACAATAGATTTGAATATTGATACTTAGAAGTATTTTCTCAAATTTTGCAGCGTTTTCCAAAACTCAGTTTCAAAAATGAAACAGTTTTCTCAGAAAATACTCTTGGAGCAAGTTCTACCCAGTAGAGAAGTAATTTACATTGTTTCAATCACCGTGAAATTCCACGTTCCGAACACGGTATATGCATCACGGATTAGAAAAAGATTCTTTAATATGTTGTGAAAATGTGGATTACCGAACTTTCTTCCAACATAAAGGCATATTTGCACCTAGAAATATTCAATCTCATTTTGAAGCTTTCTCCAAACTTCAGATTTGATAATCATGCAATTTTCGCAGAAAAATCCTATTCTATGTAGTTCTACCCAATAGAATTGTAATTTACATTGTTTCATTGCGGTGAAATTCCATTTTCCAAAAGCGCTCCATGAATCACGGTTTGAAAAATAATTACTACACTATTATTAACATGTGGATTACCGGACTTTCATTCACCATTAAATGCATAGAGACACTTAGAAGCATTTACTCATATTTCACAGGTTTCTCCTATTGGCAGTTTTGAAAATGAGGCACGTTACTCAGAAAAATTCTCTTCAAGCGAGTTCTACCCAATAGACATGTAATTTACATTGTTTCTTTCAATATGACATTCCGTATTCCGAACACGTTACATGCATCACGAATTCGACAAACATTCTCTAATGAGTGTGAGCATGTGGATTACCGAACTTTCATCCATCATACAAGGCATATTTACACCTTGAAATTTTTATTGTGATTTTGCAGGTTTTTCCTTACATCCAGTTTCGAAAATCATGAAATTTTCGCTGAAAATTTCAATTCAAGCGAGTTCTATCCAGTAGAATTGCTATTTTCCGAGTTTCACTCACCGAGACATTCCGTGTTCCGAAAACGTTACATTAATCACGGCTTCAACAAACATTATTTAATGACCATGAGCATGTGGATTACCGATGATTCAAACACATTACAAGGCATATTTACACCTAGAAATATATACTTAGATTTCGCAGATTTTTCCTAACGTCAGTTACGAAAATCAGGCAGGTTTCGCAGAAAAATTCTCTTGCTGCATGTTCGATCCAATAGACATCCCATTTTCATAGATACCGTCACCGTAACATTCCGTGTTCTGAAAAATGTACGTGCACATTGGATTCAACAAATGCTCACAGCTGAGTTGTTAGAATGTGAATTACACTTCTTTAATAAACCATTGAAGACATAATGTCACTTTAAAGCACTTGCTCAGATTTTCAGGGTTTTCATAACACCAGTTTCCAAACAGAGGTAGATTTTACAGTAAAATGCTCCTGGAGCGGGTTCTCACCATAGATATGTAATTTACATAGTTTCCTTCAACGTGACATTCCGTGTTCCGAACACACTACATACATCACCGATTTGAGAAACATTATTAATGAGTTGTGTACATGTGTATTACAGAACTTTCATCCACCATACAAGGCATTTTTACACCTAGAAATATAAACTCTGTGTTTGCTGCATTTTCCTAATAGCAGTTTCAAAAATCAGGCAGTTTCCTAAGGAAAAAACTGTTGGAGCGTGTTCTACCCAAAAGATATGTAAATTACATAGATTCTCCCGCTGTGAAATTCCGTGCTTCGAACACGCTTCATGCAGATAGGATTCGACAAAAACACACTACAGAGTTGTTTCCATGTGGATTACAGTACTTTCATCACAATACAAGGCATATTGATGCTTAGAAGCATTTTCTCTGATTTCACAGATCTTTCCAAAAGCCAGTTTCGAAACTGAGGCAGATTTCACGGCAAAAACCTCTTGGAGCGGGTTCAAAACTAAAGACATGTAATTTACATGGATTCGCTCACCGTGAAATTCCGTGTTCCGAACACGCTAGATGCATCTCGGATTTGATAAATATTCACTACAGAGTTGTTAGCAAGTGGATTACAGCACTTTCATCCACGATAGATTACTTACTGACACTTTGAAGAATTTTCTCAAATTTCAAAGTTTAGTTTTAATGCCAGGTTTGAAAATGAGGCAGATTTGGCAGGAAAATGCTCTTGGAGCGAGTTCTACCCAAAAGATATGTAATTTACCTAGTTTCAGTCACCGTGACATTCCGTGTTCTGAACACGTTACATGCATCACGGACACGACAAACATTCTTTAATGAGTGGTAAACATGTGTATTACCGAAATTTTATCCACCTTACAATGCATATTTATACATAGAAAGTTTTTTTTTTAGTAGATTTCTCCTAATGTCAGTTTTTAAAACATGCAGTTTTCGCAGAAAAATCCTCTTGGAGCGAGTTCTACCCAATAGACATGCAATTTACATAGAACCCGTCATCATGAAATTCCGTGTTCCGAAAAAGCTACATGCATCACGGATTCGACAAATATTCACTACAGATTTCTTAGCATGTGGATTACTGAACTTTCATCACAATAGATTGAATATTGATACTTAGAAGTATTTTCTCAAATTTTGCAGCGTTTTCCAAAACTCAGTTTCAAAAATGAAACAGTTTTCTCAGAAAAATACTCTTGGAGCAAGTTCTACCCAGTAGAGAAGTAATTTACATTGTTTCAATCACCGTGAAATTCCACGTTCCGAACACGGTATATGCATCACGGATTAGAAAAAGATTCTTTAATATGTTGTGAAAATGTGGATTACCGAACTTTCTTCCAACATAAAGGCATATTTGCACCTAGAAATATTCAATCTCATTTTGAAGCTTTCTCCAAACTTCAGATTTGATAATCATGCAATTTTCGCAGAAAAATCCTATTCTATGTAGTTCTACCCAATAGAATTGTAATTTACATTGTTTCATTGCGGTGAAATTCCATTTTCCAAAAGCGCTCCATGAATCACGGTTTGAAAAATAATTACTACACTATTATTAACATGTGGATTACCGGACTTTCATTCACCATTAAATGCATAGAGACACTTAGAAGCATTTACTCATATTTCACAGGTTTCTCCTATTGGCAGTTTTGAAAATGAGGCACGTTACTCAGAAAAATTCTCTTCAAGCGAGTTCTACCCAATAGACATGTAATTTACATTGTTTCTTTCAATATGACATTCCGTATTCCGAACACGTTACATGCATCACGAATTCGACAAACATTCTCTAATGAGTGTGAGCATGTGGATTACCGAACTTTCATCCATCATACAAGGCATATTTACACCTTGAAATTTTTATTCGTGATTTTGCAGGTTTTTCCTTACATCCAGTTTCGAAAATCATGAAATTTTCGCTGAAAATTTCAATTCAAGCGAGTTCTATCCAGTAGAATTGTTATTTTCCGAGGTTCACTCACCGAGACATTCCGTGTTCCGAAAACGTTACATTAATCACGGCTTCAACAAACATTATTTAATGACCATGAACATGTGGATTACCGAAGTTTCAAACACAGTACAAGGCATATTTACACCTAGAAATATATACTTAGATTTCGCAGATTTTTCCTAACGTCAGTTACGAAAATCAGGCAGTTTTCGCAGAAAAATTCTCTTGCTGCATGTTCGATCCAATAGACATCCCATTTTCATAGATAACGTCACCGTAATATTCCGTGATTCGAAAAAGGTACGGGCATATTGGATTCAAAAAAAGCTCACAGCTGAGTTGTTAGAATGTGAATTATACTTCTTTAATAAACCATTGAAGACATAATGTCACTTTAAAGCATTTGCTCAGATTTTGCAGTGTTTTCATAACACCAGTTTCCAAATAGTGGTAGATTTTACAGTACAATGCTCCTGGAGCGGGTTCTCACCAATAGATATGTAATTTACATACTTTCCTTCAACGTGACATTCCGTGTTCCGAACACACTACATACTTCACGGATTTGAGTAACATTTTCAATAAGTTGAGTACATGTGTATTACAGAACTTTCATCCACCATACAAGGCATACTAACACCTAGAAATATTTACTTAGTTTTCGCAGATTTTTCCTAACGTCACTTACGAAAATCAGGCAGTTTTCGCAGAAAAATTCTCTTGCTGCATGTTCGATCCAATAGACATCCCATTTTCATAGATACCGTCACAGTAACATTCCGTGTTCCGAAAAAGGTACGTGCACATTGGATTCAACAAATGCTCACAGCTGAGTTGTGAGAAAGTGAATTACAATTCTTTAATAAACCATTGAAGACATAATGTCACTTTAAAGCATTTGTTCAGATTTTGCAGCGTTTTCATAACACCAGTTTCCAAACAGAGGTAGATTTTACTGTAAAATGCTCCTGGAGCGGGTTCTCACCAATTGATATGTAATTTACATAGTTTCCTTCAACGTGACATTCCGTGTTCCGAACACACTACATACATCACGGATTTGAGTAACATTTTGAATGAGTTGTGTACATGTGTATTACAGAACTTTCATCCACCATACATGGCATTTTTACACCTTGAAATATCAACTCTGTGTTTGCAGCATTTTCTTAATAGCAGTTTCAATAATCAGGCAGTTTCCTAAGGAAAAAACTGTTGGAGCGTGTTCTACCCAAAAGATATGTAAATTACATAGAATCTCCCGCTGTGAAATTCCATACCTTGAACACACTTCATGCAGATAGGTTTCGACAAAAATACACTACAGAGTTGTTTGCATGTGAATTTCAGGACTTTCATCACAATACAACGCATATTGATGCTTAGAAGGATTTTCTCTGATTTCACAGAGCTTTCCAAACGCCAGTGTCGAACCTGAGGCAGATTTCACGGCAAAAACTTCTTGGAGCGGTTTCAAAACTAATAGACATGTAATTTACTTTGATTCACTCACCGTGAAATTCTGTGTTCGAAACACGGTACATGCATCTCTGATTCGACAAATATTCACTACAGAGTTCTTAGCAAGTGGATTAAAGAACTTTCATCCACCATACATTGCTTAATGACACTTTGAAGAATTTTCTGTGATTTCACAGGTTACTTTTAATGCCAGGTTTGAAAATGAGGCAGATTTGGCAGGAAAATTCTCTTGGAGCGAGTTCTACCCAAAAGATATGTAATTTACCTAGTTTCAGTCACCGTGACATTCCGTGTTCTGAACACGTTACATGCATCACGGACACGACAAACATTCTTTAATGAGTGGTAAACATGTGTATTACCGAACTTTCATCCACCTTACAATGCATATTTATACATAGAAGGTTTTTTCTGATTTAGTAGATTTCTCCTAATGTCAGTTTTAAATCATGCAGTTTTCGCAGAAAAATCCTCTTGGAGCGAGTTCTACCAATAGACATGCAATTTACATAGAACCCATCATCGTGAAATTCCGTGTTCCGAAAAAGCTACATGCATCACGGATTCGACAAATATTCACACACAGTCTTTAGCATAAGGATTACCGCACTTTCATCCATCATAAAAGCCATATTGACACTTTGAAGCATTTTCTCATATTTCGAAAGGTTTTCCTAATGCCAGTTTTGAAATGAGGCAGAATTCGCAGAAAAAGCTCTTGGAGCGAGTTCTACCCAAGGGACATTTATTTTACATAGATTCGCTCACCGTGATATTCTGTGTTCCGAACACGCTTCATGTATCCCGGATTCGACAAATATTCACTACAGAGTTTTAGCATGCGGATTACACTACAGATTTCTTAGCATGTGGATTACTGAACTTTCATCACAATAGATTGAATATTGATACTTAGAAGTATTTTCTCAAATTTTGCAGCGTTTTCCAAAACTCAGTTTCAAAAATGAAACAGTTTTCTCAGAAAAATACTCTTGGAGCAAGTTCTACCCAGTAGAGAAGTAATTTACATTGTTTCAATCACCGTGAAATTCCACGTTCCGAACACGGTATATGCATCACGGATTAGAAAAAGATTCTTTAATATGTTGTGAAAATGTGGATTACCGAACTTTCTTCCAACATAAAGGCATATTTGCACCTAGAAATATTCAATCTCATTTTGAAGCTTTCTCCAAACTTCAGATTTGATAATCATGCAATTTTCGCAGAAAAATCCTATTCTATGTAGTTCTACCCAATAGAATTGTAATTTACATTGTTTCATTGCGGTGAAATTCCATTTTCCAAAAGCGCTCCATGAATCACGGTTTGAAAAATAATTACTACACTATTATTAACATGTGGATTACCGGACTTTCATTCACCATTAAATGCATAGAGACACTTAGAAGCATTTACTCATATTTCACAGGTTTCTCCTATTGGCAGTTTTGAAAATGAGGCACGTTACTCAGAAAAATTCTCTTCAAGCGAGTTCTACCCAATAGACATGTAATTTACATTGTTTCTTTCAATATGACATTCCGTATTCCGAACACGTTACATGCATCACGAATTCGACAAACATTCTCTAATGAGTGTGAGCATGTGGATTACCGAACTTTCATCCATCATACAAGGCATATTTACACCTTGAAATTTTTATTGTGATTTTGCAGGTTTTTCCTTACATCCAGTTTCGAAAATCATGAAATTTTCGCTGAAAATTTCAATTCAAGCGAGTTCTATCCAGTAGAATTGCTATTTTCCGAGTTTCACTCACCGAGACATTCCGTGTTCCGAAAACGTTACATTAATCACGGCTTCAACAAACATTATTTAATGACCATGAGCATGTGGATTACCGATGATTCAAACACATTACAAGGCATATTTACACCTAGAAATATATACTTAGATTTCGCAGATTTTTCCTAACGTCAGTTACGAAAATCAGGCAGGTTTCGCAGAAAAATTCTCTTGCTGCATGTTCGATCCAATAGACATCCCATTTTCATAGATACCGTCACCGTAACATTCCGTGTTCTGAAAAATGTACGTGCACATTGGATTCAACAAATGCTCACAGCTGAGTTGTTAGAATGTGAATTACACTTCTTTAATAAACCATTGAAGACATAATGTCACTTTAAAGCACTTGCTCAGATTTTCAGGGTTTTCATAACACCAGTTTCCAAACAGAGGTAGATTTTACAGTAAAATGCTCCTGGAGCGGGTTCTCACCATAGATATGTAATTTACATAGTTTCCTTCAACGTGACATTCCGTGTTCCGAACACACTACATACATCACCGATTTGAGAAACATTATTAATGAGTTGTGTACATGTGTATTACAGAACTTTCATCCACCATACAAGGCATTTTTACACCTAGAAATATAAACTCTGTGTTTGCTGCATTTTCCTAATAGCAGTTTCAAAAATCAGGCAGTTTCCTAAGGAAAAAACTGTTGGAGCGTGTTCTACCCAAAAGATATGTAAATTACATAGATTCTCCCGCTGTGAAATTCCGTGCTTCGAACACGCTTCATGCAGATAGGATTCGACAAAAACACACTACAGAGTTGTTTCCATGTGGATTACAGTACTTTCATCACAATACAAGGCATATTGATGCTTAGAAGCATTTTCTCTGATTTCACAGATCTTTCCAAAAGCCAGTTTCGAAACTGAGGCAGATTTCACGGCAAAAACCTCTTGGAGCGGGTTCAAAACTAAAGACATGTAATTTACATGGATTCGCTCACCGTGAAATTCCGTGTTCCGAACACGCTAGATGCATCTCGGATTTGATAAATATTCACTACAGAGTTGTTAGCAAGTGGATTACAGCACTTTCATCCACGATAGATTACTTACTGACACTTTGAAGAATTTTCTCAAATTTCAAAGTTTAGTTTTAATGCCAGGTTTGAAAATGAGGCAGATTTGGCAGGAAAATGCTCTTGGAGCGAGTTCTACCCAAAAGATATGTAATTTACCTAGTTTCAGTCACCGTGACATTCCGTGTTCTGAACACGTTACATGCATCACGGACACGACAAACATTCTTTAATGAGTGGTAAACATGTGTATTACCGAAATTTTATCCACCTTACAATGCATATTTATACATAGAAAGTTTTTTTTTTTAGTAGATTTCTCCTAATGTCAGTTTTTAAAACATGCAGTTTTCGCAGAAAAATCCTCTTGGAGCGAGTTCTACCCAATAGACATGCAATTTACATAGAACCCGTCATCATGAAATTCCGTGTTCCGAAAAAGCTACATGCATCACGGATTCGACAAATATTCACTACAGATTTCTTAGCATGTGGATTACTGAACTTTCATCACAATAGATTGAATATTGATACTTAGAAGTATTTTCTCAAATTTTGCAGCGTTTTCCAAAACTCAGTTTCAAAAATGAAACAGTTTTCTCAGAAAAATACTCTTGGAGCAAGTTCTACCCAGTAGAGAAGTAATTTACATTGTTTCAATCACCGTGAAATTCCACGTTCCGAACACGGTATATGCATCACGGATTAGAAAAAGATTCTTTAATATGTTGTGAAAATGTGGATTACCGAACTTTCTTCCAACATAAAGGCATATTTGCACCTAGAAATATTCAATCTCATTTTGAAGCTTTCTCCAAACTTCAGATTTGATAATCATGCAATTTTCGCAGAAAAATCCTATTCTATGTAGTTCTACCCAATAGAATTGTAATTTACATTGTTTCATTGCGGTGAAATTCCATTTTCCAAAAGCGCTCCATGAATCACGGTTTGAAAAATAATTACTACACTATTATTAACATGTGGATTACCGGACTTTCATTCACCATTAAATGCATAGAGACACTTAGAAGCATTTACTCATATTTCACAGGTTTCTCCTATTGGCAGTTTTGAAAATGAGGCACGTTACTCAGAAAAATTCTCTTCAAGCGAGTTCTACCCAATAGACATGTAATTTACATTGTTTCTTTCAATATGACATTCCGTATTCCGAACACGTTACATGCATCACGAATTCGACAAACATTCTCTAATGAGTGTGAGCATGTGGATTACCGAACTTTCATCCATCATACAAGGCATATTTACACCTTGAAATTTTTATTGTGATTTCGAAAGTTTTTCCTACATCCAGTTTCGAAAATCATGAAATTTTCGCTGAAAATTTCAATTCAAGCGAGTTCTATCCAGTAGAATTGCTATTTTCCGAGTTTCACTCACCGAGACATTCCGTGTTCCGAAACGTTACATTAATCACGGCTTCCAACAAACATTATTTAATGACCATGAGCATGTGGATTACCGATGATTCAACACATTACAGGCATATTTACACCTAGAAATATATACTTAGATTTCCAGATTTTCCTACCGTCAGTTACGAAAATAGGCAGTTTAGCAGAAAATTCTCTTTGCTGATTGTTCGATCCAATAGACATCCCATTTTCATAGTACCGTCACCGTAAACATTCCTATGTTCTGAAAAATGTACGTGCACATTGATTCAACACATGCTCCCAGTGAGTTGTTTTCGAATGTGAAATTTGCTCAGATTTTGCAGGGTTTTCATAACACCAGTTTCCAAATAGTGGTAGATTTTACAGTACAATGCTCCTGGAGCGGGTTCTCACCAATAGATATGTAATTTACATAGTTTCCTTCAACGTGACATTCCGTGTTCCGAACACACTACATACTTCACGGATTTGAGTAACATTTTCAATAAGTTGAGTACATGTGTATTACAGAACTTTCATCCACCATACAAGGCATACTACACCTAGAAATATTTACTTAGTTTCGCAGATTTTTCCTAACGTCACTTACGAAAATCAGGCAGTTTTCGCAGAAAAATTCTCTTGCTGCATGTTCGATCCAATAGACATCCCATTTTCATAGATACCGTCACAGTAACATTCCGTGTTCCGAAAAAGTACGTGCACATTGGATTCAACAAATGCTCCAGCTGAGTTGTTAGAAGTGAATTACACTTCTTTAATAAACCATTGAAGACATAATGTCACTTTAAAGCATTTGCTCAGATTTTCAGGGTTTTCATAACACCAGTTTCCAAACAGAGGTAGATTTTACAGTAAAATGCTCCTGGAGCGGGTTCTCACCATAGATATGTAATTTACATAGTTTCCTTCAACGTGACATTCCGTGTTCCGAACACACTACATACATCACCGATTTGAGAAACATTATTAATGAGTTGTGTACATGTGTATTACAGAACTTTCATCCACCATACAAGGCATTTTTACACCTAGAAATATAAACTCTGTGTTTGCTGCATTTTCCTAATAGCAGTTTCAAAAATCAGGCAGTTTCCTAAGGAAAAAACTGTTGGAGCGTGTTCTACCCAAAAGATATGTAAATTACATAGATTCTCCCGCTGTGAAATTCCGTGCTTCGAACACGCTTCATGCAGATAGGATTCGACAAAAACACACTACAGAGTTGTTTCCATGTGGATTACAGTACTTTCATCACAATACAAGGCATATTGATGCTTAGAAGCATTTTCTCTGATTTCACAGATCTTTCCAAAAGCCAGTTTCGAAACTGAGGCAGATTTCACGGCAAAAACCTCTTGGAGCGGGTTCAAAACTAAAGACATGTAATTTACATGGATTCGCTCACCGTGAAATTCCGTGTTCCGAACACGCTAGATGCATCTCGGATTTGATAAATATTCACTACAGAGTTGTTAGCAAGTGGATTACAGCACTTTCATCCACGATAGATTACTTACTGACACTTTGAAGAATTTTCTCAAATTTCAAAGTTTAGTTTTAATGCCAGGTTTGAAAATGAGGCAGATTTGGCAGGAAAATGCTCTTGGAGCGAGTTCTACCCAAAAGATATGTAATTTACCTAGTTTCAGTCACCGTGACATTCCGTGTTCTGAACACGTTACATGCATCACGGACACGACAAACATTTTAATGAGTGGTGAACATGTGTATTACTGAACTTTCTTCCAGCTTACAATGCATATATATACAAAGAAAGTTTTTTTTTGTATTAGTAGATTTCTTCTAATGTCAGTTTTTAAATCATGCAGTTTTCGCAGAAAAATCCTCTTGGAGCGAGTTCTACCCAATAGACATGCAATTTACATAGAACCCATCATCGTGAAATTCCGTGTTCCGAAAAAGCTACATGCATCACGGATTCGACAAATATTCACTACACAGTCTTTAGCATAAGGATTACCGCACTTTCATCCATCATAAAAGCCATATTGACACTTTGAAGCATTTTCTCATATTTCGAAAGGTTTTCCTAATGCCAGTTTTGAAAATGAGGCAGAATTCGCAGAAAAAGCTCTTGGAGCGAGTTCTACCCAAGGGACATTTATTTTACATAGATTCGCTCACCGTGATATTCTGTGTTCCGAACACGCTTCATGTATCCCGGATTCGACAAATATTCACTACAGAGTTGTTAGCATGCGGATTACCGAACTTTCATCCACCCTACAAGGCATATTTACACCGAGAATCTATTCATCTGAGTTCGCAGGGTTTTCCTAACGCCAGTTTTGGGAATCAGGCAGATTTCTCAGAAAAACCTCTTGGAGTGATTTGTAACCAAGAGAAATGTAATTTACATAAACTCCCTGGCCATGAAACTCCGTGTTCCAAACATGCTACATGCATAATGGATTGGACAAATATTCACTACAGATTTGTTGGCATGTGGATTACCGAACTTTCATCACAATAGATGGAATATTGATACTTAGAAGTATTTTCTCAAATTTTGCAGCGTTTTCCAAAACCCAGTTTCAAAAATGAAGCAGTTTTCGCAGAAAAATACTCTTGGAGCAAGTTCTACCCAATAGAGAAGTAAATAAAGTTGTTTCAATCACCATGAAATTCCACGTTCCGGACACGGTATATGCATCACGGATTAGAAAAAGATTCTTTAATATGTTGTGAAAATGTGGATTACCGAACTTTCTTCCAACATAAAGGCATATTTGCACCTAGAAATATTTAATCTCATTTTGAACTTTCTCCACACTTCAGATTCGATAATCATGCAATTTTCGCAGAAAAATCCTATTCTATGCTAGTTCTACCCAATAGAATTGTAATTTACATTGTTTCATTGCGGCTGAAATTCCATTTTCCAAAAGCGCTCCATGAATCACGGTTTGAAAAATAATTACTACACTATTATTAACATGTGGATTACCGGACTTTCATTCACCATTCAATGCATAGAGACACTTAGAAGCATTTACTCATATTTCACAGTGTTCTCCTATTGGCAGTTTTGAAAATGAGGCACGTTACTCAGAAAAATTCTCTTCAAGCGAGTTCTACCCAATAGACATGTAATTTACATTGTTTCCTTCAATATGACATTCCGTATTCCGAACACGTTACATGCATCACGAATTCGACAAACATTCTCTAATGAGTGTGAGCATGTGGATTACCGAACTTTCATCCATCATACAAGGCATATTTACACCTTGAAATTTTTATTGTGATTTTGCAGGTTTTTCCTTACATCCAGTTTCGAAAATCATGAAATTTTCGCTGAAAATTTCAATTCAAGCGAGTTCTATCCAGTAGAATTGCTATTTTCCGAGTTTCACTCACCGAGACATTCCGTGTTCCGAAAACGTTACATTAATCACGGCTTCAACAAACATTATTTAATGACCATGAGCATGTGGATTACCGATGATTCAAACACATTACAAGGCATATTTACACCTAGAATATATTACTTAGATTTCGCAGATTTTTCCTAACGTCAGTTACGAAAATCAGGCAGGTTTCGCAGAAAAATTCTCTTGCTGCATGTTCGATCCAATAGACATCCCATTTTCATAGATACCGTCACCGTAACATTCCGTGTTCTGAAAAATGTACGTGCACATTGGATTCAACAAATGCTCACAGCTGAGTTGTTAGAATGTGAATTACACTTCTTTAATAAACCATTGAAGACATAATGTCACTTTAAAGCACTTGCTCAGATTTTCAGGGTTTTCATAACACCAGTTTCCAAACAGAGGTAGATTTTACAGTAAAATGCTCCTGGAGCGGGTTCTCACCATAGATATGTAATTTACATAGTTTCCTTCAACGTGACATTCCGTGTTCCGAACACACTACATACATCACCGATTTGAGAAACATTATTAATGAGTTGTGTACATGTGTATTACAGAACTTTCATCCACCATACAAGGCATTTTTACACCTAGAAATATAAACTCTGTGTTTGCTGCATTTTCCTAATAGCAGTTTCAAAAATCAGGCAGTTTCCTAAGGAAAAAACTGTTGGAGCGTGTTCTACCCAAAAGATATGTAAATTACATAGATTCTCCCGCTGTGAAATTCCGTGCTTCGAACACGCTTCATGCAGATAGGATTCGACAAAAACACACTACAGAGTTGTTTCCATGTGGATTACAGTACTTTCATCACAATACAAGGCATATTGATGCTTAGAAGCATTTTCTCTGATTTCACAGATCTTTCCAAAAGCCAGTTTCGAAACTGAGGCAGATTTCACGGCAAAAACCTCTTGGAGCGGGTTCAAAACTAAAGACATGTAATTTACATGGATTCGCTCACCGTGAAATTCCGTGTTCCGAACACGCTAGATGCATCTCGGATTTGATAAATATTCACTACAGAGTTGTTAGCAAGTGGATTACAGCACTTTCATCCACCGATAGATTACTTACTGACACTTTGAAGAATTTTCTCAAATTTCAAAGTTTAGTTTTAATGCCAGGTTTGAAAATGAGGCAGATTTGGCAGGAAAATGCTCTTGGAGCGAGTTCTACCCAAAAGATATGTAATTTACCTAGTTTCAGTCACCGTGACATTCCGTGTTCTGAACACGTTACATGCATCACGGACACGACAAACATTCTTTAATGAGTGGTAAACATGTGTATTACCGAAATTTTATCCACCTTACAATGCATATTTATACATAGAAAGTTTTTTTTTTTAGTAGATTTCTCCTAATGTCAGTTTTTAAAACATGCAGTTTTCGCAGAAAAATCCTCTTGGAGCGAGTTCTACCCAATAGACATGCAATTTACATAGAACCCGTCATCATGAAATTCCGTGTTCCGAAAAAGCTACATGCATCACGGATTCGACAAATATTCACTACAGATTTGTTAGCATGTGGATTACTGAACTTTCATCACAATAGATTGAATATTGATACTTAGAAGTATTTTCTCAAATTTTGCAGCGTTTTCCAAAACTCAGTTTCAAAAATGAAACAGTTTTCTCAGAAAAATACTCTTGGAGCAAGTTCTACCCAGTAGAGAAGTAATTAACATTGTTTCAATCACCATGAAATTCCACGTTCCGAACACGGTATATGCATCACGGATTAGAAAAAGATTCTTTAATATGTTGTGAAAATATGGATTACCGAACTTTCTTCCAACATAAAGGCATATTTGCACCTAGAAATATTTAATCTCATTTTGAAGCTTTCTCCAAAATTCAGATTCGATAATCATGCAATTTTCGCAGAAATATCCTATTCTATCTAGTTCTACCCAATAGAATTGTAATTTAAATTGTTTCATTACGCTGAAATTCTGTTTTCCAAAAGCGCTCCATGAATCACGGTTTGAAAAATAATTACTACACTGTTATTAACATGTGGATTACCGGACTTTCATTCACCATTCAAGGCATACAGACACTTAGAAGCATTTACTCAGATTTCACAGTGTTCTCCTAATGGCAGTTTAGAAAATGAGGCTCGTTTCTCAGAAAAATTCTCTTCAAGCGAGTTCTACCCAATAGACATGTAATTTACATTGTTTCCTTCAATATGACATTCCGTATTCCGAACACGTTACATGCATCACGAATTCGACAAACATTCGTTAATGAGTGGGAGCATGTGGATTACCGAACTTTCATCCATCATACAAGGCATATTTACACCTAGAAGTTTTTATTCGGATTTTGCAGGTTTTTCCTAACATCCAGTTTCGAAAATCATGAAATTTTCGCTGAAAATTTCAATTCAAGCGAGTTCTATCCAGTAGAATTGTTATTTTCCGAGTTTCACTCACCGAGACATTCCGTGTTCCGAAAACGTTACATTAATCACGGCTTCAACAAACATTATTTAATAAACATGAACATGTGGTATACCGAAGTTTCAAACACAGTACAAGGCATATTTACACCTAGAAATATTTACTTAGATTTCGCAGATTTTTCCTAACGTCAGTTACGAAAATCAGGCAGTTTTCGCAGAAAAATTCTCTTGCTGCATGTTCGATCCAATAGACATCCCATTTTCATAGATAACGTCACCGTAATATTCCGTGATTCGAAAAAGGTACGTGCATATTGGATTCAAAAAAAGCTCACAGCTGAGTTGTTAGAATGTGAATTATACTTCTTTAATAAACCATTGAAGACATAATGTCACTTTAAAGCATTTGCTCAGATTTTGCAGGGTTTTCATAACACCAGTTTCCAAATAGTGGTAGATTTTACAGTACAATGCTCCTGGAGCGGGTTCTCACCAATAGATATGTAATTTACATAGTTTCCTTCAACGTGACATTCCGTGTTCCGAACACACTACATACTTCACGGATTTGAGTAACATTTTCAATAAGTTGAGTACATGTGTATTACAGAACTTTCATCCACCATACAAGGCATACTAACACCTAGAAATATTTACTTATGTTTCGCAGATTTTTCCTAACGTCACTTACGAAAATCAGGCAGTTTTCGCAGAAAAATTCTCTTGCTGCATGTTCGATCCAATAGACATCTCATTTTCATAGATACCGTCACAGTAATATTCCGTGTTCCGAAAAAGGTACGTGCACATTGGATTCAACAAATGCTCACAGCTGAGTTGTGAGAAAGTGAATTACAATTCTTTAATAAACCATTGAAGACATAATGTCACTTTAAAGCATTTGCTCAGATTTTGCAGTGTTTTCATAACACCAGTTTCCAAACAGAGGTAGATTTTACTGTAAAATGCTCCTGGAGCGGGTTCTCACCAATAGATTTGTAATTACATAGTTTCCTTCAACGTGACATTCCGTGTTCCGAACACACTACATACATCACGGATTTGAGTAACATTTTGAATGAGTTGTGTACATGTGTATTACAGAACTTTCATCCACCATACAAGGCATTTTTACACCTTGAAATATCAACTCTGTGTTTGCAGCATTTTCTTAATAGCAGTTTCAAAATCAGGCAGTTTCCTAAGGAAAAAACTGTTGGAGCGTGTTCTACCCAAAAGATATGTAAATTACATAGAATCTCCCGCTGTGAAATTCCATACTTTGAACACACTTCATGCAGATAGGTTTCGACAAAAATACACTACAGAGTTGTTTGCATGTGGATTTCAGGACTTTCATCACAATAAAGGCATATTGATGCTTAGAAGCATTTTCTCTGATTTCACAGAGCTTTCCAAACGCCAGTGTCGAACCTGAGGCAGATTTCACGGCAAAAACTTCTTGGAGCGGTTTCAAAACAATAGACATGTAATTTACTTTGATTCACTCACCGTGAAATTCTGTGTTCGAAACACGGTACATGCATCTCTGATTCGACAAATATTCACTACAGAGTTGTTAGCAAGTGGATTACAGAACTTTCATCCACCATACATGGCTTAATGACACTTTGAAGAATTTTCTGAGATTTCACAGGTTTAGTTTTAATGCCAGGTTTGAAAATGAGGCAGATTTGGCAGGAAAATGCTCTTGGAGCGAGTTCTACCCAAAAGATATGTAATTTACCGAGTTTCACTCACCGTGACATTCCGTGTTCTGAACACGTTACATGCATCACGGATTCGACAATCATTCTTTAATGAGTGGTGAACATGTGTATTACCGAACTTTCATCCACCTTACAATGCATATTTATACATAGAAGGTTTTTTCTGATTTAGTAGATTTCTCCTAATGTCAGTTTTAAATCATGCAGTTTTCGCAGAATAATCCTCTTGGAGCGAGTTCTACCCAATAGACATGCAATTTACATAGAACCCATCATCGTGAAATTCCGTGTTCCGAAAAAGCTACATGCATCACGGATTCGACAAATATTCACTACACAGTCTTTAGCATAAGGATTACCGCACTTTCATCCATCATAAAAGCCATATTGACACTTTGAAGCATTTTCTCATATTTCGAAAGGTTTTCCTAATGCCAGTTTTGAAAATGAGGCAGAATTCGCAGAAAAAGCTCTTGGAGCGAGTTCTACCCAAGGGACATTTATTTTACATAGATTCGCTCACCGTGATATTCTGTGTTCCGAACACGCTTCATGTATCCCGGATTCGACAAATATTCACTACAGAGTTGTTAGCATGCGGATTACCGAACTTTCATCCACCCTACAAGGCATATTTACACCGAGAATCTATTCATCTGAGTTCGCAGGGTTTTCCTAACGCCAGTTTTGGGAATCAGGCAGATTTCTCAGAAAAACCTCTTGGAGTGATTTGTAACCAAGAGAAATGTAATTTACATAAACTCCCTGGCCATGAAACTCCGTGTTCCAAACATGCTACATGCATAATGGATTGGACAAATATTCACTACAGATTTGTTAGCATTTGGATTACCGAACTTTCATCACAATAGATGGAATATTGATACTTAGAAGTATTTTCTCAAATTTTGCAGCGTTTTCCAAAACCCAGTTTCAAAAATGAAGCAGTTTTCGCAGAAAAATACTCTTGGAGCAAGTTCTACCCAGTAGAGAATTAATTAACATTGTTTCAATCACCATGAAATTCCACGTTCCGAACATGGTATATGCATCACGGATTAGAAAAAGATTCTTTAATATGTTGTGAAAATGTGGATTACCGAACTTTCTTCCAACATAAAGGCATATTTGCACCTAGAAATATTTAATCTCATTTTGAAGCTTTCTCCAAACTTCAGATTCGATAATCATGCAATTTTCGCAGAAAAATCCTATTCTATCTAGTTCTACCCAATAGAATTTAATTTACATTTTTTCATTACGCTGAAATTCCGTTTTCCAAAAGCGCTCCATGAATCACGGTTTGAAAAATAATTACTACACTGTTATTAACATGTGGATTACCGGACTTTCATTCACCATTCAAGGCATACAGACACTTAGAAGCATTTACTCAGATTTCACAGTGTTCTCCTAATGGCAGTTTTGAAAATGAGGCACGTTTCTCAGAAAAATTCTCTTCAAGCGAGTTCTACCCAATAGACATGTAATTTACATTGTTTCCTTCAATATGACATTCCGTATTCCGAACACGTTACATGCATCACGAATTCGACAAACATTATTTAATGAGTGTAAGCATGTGGATTACCGAACTTTCATCCATCATACAAGGCATATTTACACCTAGAAATTTTTATTCGTGATTTTGCAGGTTTTTCCTACATCCAGTTTCGAAAATCATGAAATTTTCGCTGAAAATTTCAATTCAAGCGAGTTCTATCCAGTAGAATTGTTATTTTCCGAGTTTCACTCACCGAGACATTCCGTGTTCCGAAAACGTTACATTAATCACGGCTTCAACAAACATTATTTAATGACCATGAACATGTGGATTACCGAAGTTTCAAACACAGTACAAGGCATATTTACACCTAGAAATATATACTTAGATTTCGCAGATTTTTCCTAACGTCAGTTACGAAAATCAGGCAGTTTTCGCAGAAAAATTCTCTTGCTGCATGTTCGATCCAATAGACATCCCATTTTCATAGATAACGTCACCGTAATATTCCGTGATTCGAAAAAGGTACGTGCACATTGGATTCAAAAAAAGCTCCCAGCTGAGTTGTTAGAATGTGAATTATACTTCTTTAATAAACCATTGAAGACATAATGTCACTTTAAAGCATTTGCTCAGATTTTGCAGGGTTTTCATAACACCAGTTTCCAAATAGTGGTAGATTTTACAGTACAATGCTCCTGGAGCGGGTTCTCACCAATAGATATGTAATTTACATAGTTTCCTTCAACGTGACATTCCGTGTTCCGAACACACTACATACTTCACGGATTTGAGTAACATTTTCAATAAGTTGAGTACATGTGTATTACAGAACTTTCATCCACCATACAAGGCATACTACACCTAGAAATATTTACTTAGTTTCGCAGATTTTTCCTAACGTCACTTACGAAAATCAGGCAGTTTTCGCAGAAAAATTCTCTTGCTGCATGTTCGATCCAATAGACATCCCATTTTCATAGATACCGTCACCGTAACATTCCGTGTTCCGAAAAGTACGTGCACATTGGATTCAACAAATGCTCACAGCTGAGTTGTGAATGTGAATTACACTTCTTTAATAAACCATTGAAGACATAATGTCACTTTAAAGCATTTGCTCAGATTTTGCAAGGTTTTCATAACACCAGTTTCCAAACAGAGGTATTTTACAGTAAATGCTCCTGGAGCGGGTTCTCACCAATAGATATGTAATTTACATAGTTTCCTTCAACGTGACATTCCGTGTTCCGAACACACTACATACATCACGGATTTGAGTAACATTTTCAATAGTTGTGTACATGTGTATTACAGAACTTTCATCCACCATACAAGGCATTTTTACACCTAGAAATATCAACTCTGGTTTGCAGCATTTTCTTAATAGCAGTTTCAAAAATCAGGCAGTTTCCTAAGGAAAAATCTGTTGAAGCGTGTTCTACCCAAAAGATATGTAAATTACATAGATTCTCCCGCTGTGAAATTCCATACTTTGAACACGCTTCATGCAGATAGGTTTCGACAAAAATACACTACAGAGTTGTTTGCATGTGGATTTACAGGACTTTCATCACAATACAAGGCATATTGATGCTTAGAAGCATTTTCTCTGATTTCACAGAGCTTTCCAAATGCCAGTGTCGAAACTGAGGCAGATTTCACGGCAAAAACTTCTTGGAGCGGGTTCAAAACAATAGACATGTAATTTACATTGATTCACTCACCGTGAAATTCTGTGTTCGAAACACGCTACATGCATCTCGGATTCGACAAATATTCACTACAGAGTTGTTAGCAAGTGGATTACAGAACTTTCATCCACCATACATGACTTACTGACACTTTGAAGAATTTTCTGAGATTTCACAGTTTAGTTTTAATGCCAGGTTTGAAAATGAGGCAGATTTGGCAGGAAAATGCTCTTGGAGCGAGTTCTACCCAAAAGATATGTAATTTACCGAGTTTCACTCACCGTGACATTCCGTGTTCTGAACACGTTACATGCATCACGGATTCGACAATCATTCTTTAATGAGTGGTGAACATGTGTATTACCGAACTTTCATCCACCTTACAATGCATATTTATACATAGAAGGTTTTTTTCTGATTTAGTAGATTTCTCCTAATGTCAGTTTTAAATCATGCAGTTTTCGCAGAAAAATCCTCTTGGAGCGAGTTCTACCCAATAGACATGCAATTTACATAGAACCCATCATCGTGAAATTCCGTGTTCCGAAAAAGCTACATGCATCACGGATTCGACAAATATTCACTACACAGTCTTTAGCATAAGGATTACCGCACTTTCATCCATCATAAAAGCCATATTGACACTTTGAAGCATTTTCTCATATTTCGAAAGGTTTTCCTAATGCCAGTTTTGAAAATGAGGCAGAATTCGCAGAAAAAGCTCTTGGAGCGAGTTCTACCCAAGGGACATTTATTTTACATAGATTCGCTCACCGTGATATTCTGTGTTCCGAACACGCTTCATGTATCCCGGATTCGACAAATATTCACTACAGAGTTGTTAGCATGCGGATTACCGAACTTTCATCCACCCTACAAGGCATATTTACACCGAGAATCTATTCATCTGAGTTCGCAGGGTTTTCCTAACGCCAGTTTTGGGAATCAGGCAGATTTCTCAGAAAAACCTCTTGGAGTGATTTGTAACCAAGAGAAATGTAATTTACATAAACTCCCTGGCCATGAAACTCCGTGTTCCAAACATGCTACATGCATAATGGATTGGACAAATATTCACTACAGATTTGTTAGCATTTGGATTACCGAACTTTCATCACAATAGATGGAATATTGATACTTAGAAGTATTTTCTCAAATTTTGCAGCGTTTTCCAAAACCCAGTTTCAAAAATGAAGCAGTTTTCGCAGAAAAATACTCTTGGAGCAAGTTCTACCCAATAGAGAAGTAAATAAAGTTGTTTCAATCACCATGAAATTCCACGTTCCGAACACGGTATATGCATCACGGATTAGAAAAAGATTCTTTAATATGTTGTGAAAATGTGGATTACCGAACTTTCTTCCAACATAAAGGCATATTTGCACCTAGAAATATTCAATCTCATTTTGAACTTTCTCCAAACTTCAGATTCGATAATCATGCAATTTTCGCAGAAAAATCCTATTCTATCTAGTTCTACCCAATAGAATTTAATTTACACTTTTTCATTACGCTGAAATTCCGTTTTCCAAAAGCGCTCCATGAATCACGGTTTGAAAAATAATTACTACACTGTTATTAACATGTGGATTACCGGACTTTCATTCACCATTCAAGGCATACAGACACTTAGAAGCATTTACTCAGATTTCACAGTGTTCTCCTAATGGCAGTTTTGAAAATGAGGCACGTTTCTCAGAAAAATTCTCTTCAAGCGAGTTCTACCCAATAGACATGTAATTTACATTGTTTCCTTCAATATGACATTCCGTATTCCGAACACGTTACATGCATCACGAATTCGACAAACATTATTTAATAAGTGTAAGCATGTGGATTACCGAACTTTCATCCATCATACAAGGCATATTTACACCTTGAAATTTTTATTGTGATTTTGCAGGTTTTTCCTTACATCCAGTTTCGAAAATCATGAAATTTTCGCTGAAAATTTCAATTCAAGCGAGTTCTATCCAGTAGAATTGTTATTTTCCGAGTTTCACTCACCGAGACATTCCGTGTTCCGAAAACGTTACATTAATCACGGCTTCAACAAACATTATTTAATGACCATGAGCATGAGGATTACCGAAGTTTCAACCACAGTACAAGGCATATTTACACCTAGATATATTTACTTAGATTTCGCAGATTTTTCCTAACGTCAGTTACGAAAATCAGGCAGTTTTCGCAGAAAAATTCTCTTGCTGCATGTTCGATCCAATAGACATCCCATTTTCATAGATACCGTCACCGTAACATTCCGTGTTCCGAAAAAGTTACGTGCACATTGGATTCAACAAATGCTCCCAGCTGAGTTGTTAGAATGTGAATTACACTTCTTTAATAAACCATTGAAGACATAATGTCACTTTAAAGCATTTGCTCAGATTTTGCAAGGTTTTCATAACACTAGTTTCCAAACAGAGGTAGATTTTACAGTACAATGCTCCTGGAGCGGGTTCTCACCAATAGATATGTAATTTAAATAGTTTCCTTCAACGTGACATTCCGTGTTCCGAACACACTACATACATCACGGATTTGAGTAACATTTTCAATAAGTTGAGTACATGTGTATTACAGAACTTTCATCCACCATACAAGGCATTTTTACACCTAGAAATATCAACTCTGGGTTTGCAGCATTTTCTTAATAGCAGTTTCAAAAATCAGGCAGTTTCCTAAGGAAAAATCTGTTGAAGCGTGTTCTACCCAAAAGATATGTAAATTACATAGATTCTCCCGCTGTGAAATTCCATACTTTGAACACGCTTCATGCAGATAGGTTTCGACAAAAATACACTACAGAGTTGTTTGCATGTGGATTATAGGACTTTCATCACAATAAAGGCATATTGATGCTTAGAAGTACTTTCTCTGATTTCACAGAGCTTTCCAAATGCCAGTGTCGAAACTGAGGCAGATTTCACGGCAAAAACTTCTTGGAGCGGGTTCAAAACAATAGACATGTAATTTACATTGATTCACTCACCGTGAAATTCTGTGTTCGAAACACGCTACATGCATCTCGGATTCGACAAATATTCACTACAGAGATGTTAGCAAGTGGATTACAGAACTTTCATCCACCATACATGACTTACTGACACTTTGAAGAATTTTCTGAGATTTCACAGTTTAGTTTTAATGCCAGGTTTGAAAATGAGGCAGATTTGGCAGGAAAATGCTCTTGGAGCGAGTTCTACCCAAAAGATATGTAATTTACCGAGTTTCACTCACCGTGACATTCCGTGTTCTGAACACGTTACATGCATCACGGATTCGACAATCATTCTTTAATGAGTGGTGAACATGTGTATTACCGAACTTTCATCCACCTTACAATGCATATTTATACATAGAAGGTTTTTTTCTGATTTAGTAGATTTCTCCTAATGTCAGTTTTAAATCATGCAGTTTTCGCAGAAAAATCCTCTTGGAGCGAGTTCTACCCAATAGACATGCAATTTACATAGAACCCATCATCGTGAAGTTCCGTGTTCCGAAAAAGCTACATGCATCACGGATTCGACAAATATTCACTACACAGTCTTTAGCATAAGGATTACCGCACTTTCATCCATCATAAAAGCCATATTGACACTTTGAAGCATTTTCTCATATTTCGAAAGTTTTTCCTAATGCCAGTTTTGAAAATGAGGCAGAATTCGCAGAAAAAGCTCTTGGAGCGAGTTCTACCCAAGGGACATTTATTTTACATAGATTCGCTCACCGTGATATTCTGTGTTCCGAACACGCTTCATGTATCCGGATTCGACAAATATTCACTACAGAGTTTTTAGCATGCGGATTACCGAACTTTCATCCACCCTACAAGGCATATTTACACCGAGAATCTATTCATCTGAGTTCGCAGGGTTTTCCTAACGCCAGTTTTGAAAATCAGGCAGATTTCTCAGAAAAACCTCTTGGAGTGATTTGTAACCAAGAGAAATGTAATTTACATAAACTCCCTGGCCATGAAACTCCGTGTTCCAAACATGCTACATGCATAATGGATTGGACAAATATTCACTACAGATTTGTTAGCATTTGGATTACCGAACTTTCATCACAATAGATGGAATATTGATACTTAGAAGTATTTTCTCAAATTTTGCAGCGTTTTCCAAAACCCAGTTTCAAAAATGAAGCAGTTTTCGCAGAAAAATACTCTTGGAGCAAGTTCTACCCAATAGAGAAGTAAATAAAGTTGTTTCAATCACCATGAAATTCCACGTTCCGAACACGGTATATGCATCACGGATTAGAAAAAGATTCTTTAATATGTTGTGAAAATGTGGATTACCGAACTTTCTTCCAACATAAAGGCATATTTGCACCTAGAAATATTTAATCTCATTTTGAACTTTCTCCAAACTTCAGATTCGATAATCATGCAATTTTCGCAGAAAAATCCTATTCTATCTAGTTCTACCCAATAGAATTTAATTTACACTTTTTCATTACGCTGAAATTCCGTTTTCCAAAAGCGCTCCATGAATCACGGTTTGAAAAATAATTACTACACTGTTATTAACATGTGGATTACCGGACTTTCATTCACCATTCAAGGCATACAGACACTTAGAAGCATTTACTCAGATTTCACAGTGTTCTCCTAATGGCAGTTTTGAAAATGAGGCACGTTTCTCAGAAAAATTCTCTTCAAGCGAGTTCTACCCAATAGACATGTAATTTACATTGTTTCCTTCAATATGACATTCCGTATTCCGAACACGTTACATGCATCACGAATTCGACAAACATTATTTAATAAGTGTAAGCATGTGGATTACCGAACTTTCATCCATCATACAAGGCATATTTACACCTTGAAATTTTTATTGTGATTTTGCAGGTTTTTCCTTACATCCAGTTTCGAAAATCATGAAATTTTCGCTGAAAATTTCAATTCAAGCGAGTTCTATCCAGTAGAATTGTTATTTTCCGAGTTTCACTCACCGAGACATTCCGTGTTCCGAAAACGTTACATTAATCACGGCTTCAACAAACATTATTTAATGACCATGAGCATGAGGATTACCGAAGTTTCAACCACAGTACAAGGCATATTTACACCTAGATATATTTACTTAGATTTCGCAGATTTTTCCTAACGTCAGTTACGAAAATCAGGCAGTTTTCGCAGAAAAATTCTCTTGCTGCATGTTCGATCCAATAGACATCCCATTTTCATAGATACCGTCACCGTAACATTCCGTGTTCCGAAAAAGTTACGTGCACATTGGATTCAACAAATGCTCCCAGCTGAGTTGTTAGAATGTGAATTACACTTCTTTAATAAACCATTGAAGACATAATGTCACTTTAAAGCATTTGCTCAGATTTTGCAAGGTTTTCATAACACTAGTTTCCAAACAGAGGTAGATTTTACAGTAAAATGCTCCTGGAGCGGGTTCTCACCAATAGATATGTAATTTACATAGTTTCCTTCAACGTGACATTCCGTGTTCCGAACACACTACATACATCACGGATTTGAGTAACATTTTCAATAAGTTGTGTACATGTGTATTACAGAACTTTCATCCACCATACAAGGCATTTTTACACCTAGAAATATCAACTCTGGTTTGCAGCATTTTCCTTAATAGCAGTTTCAAAAATCAGGCAGTTTCCTAAGGAAAAATCTGTTGGAGCGTGTTCTACCCAAAAGATATGTAAATTACATAGATTCTCCCGCTGTGAAATTCCATATTTTGAACACGCTTCATGCAGATAGGTTTCGACAAAAATACACTACAGAGTTGTTTGCATGTGGATTATAGGACTTTCATCACAATACAAGGCATATTGATGCTTAGAAGCAATTTCTCTGATTTCACAGAGATTTCCAAATGCCAGTGTCGAAACTGAGGCAGATTTCACGGCAAAAACTCTTGGAGCGGGTTCAAAACAATAGACATGTAATTTACATGGATTCAGCTCACCGTGAAATTCTGTGTTCCGAACACGCTACATGCATCTCGGATTCGACAAATATTCACTACAGAGTTGTTAGCAAGTGGATTACAGCACTTTCATCCACCATACATGACTTACTGACACTTTGAAGAATTTTCTCAGATTTCACAGTTTAGTTTTAATGCCAGGTTTGAAAATGAGGCAGATTTGGCAGGAAAATGCTCTTGGAGCGAGTTCTACCCAAAAGATATGTAATTTACCTAGTTTCACTCACCGTGACATTCCGTGTTCTGAACAGGTTACATGCATCATGGACACGACAAACATTCTTAATGAGTGGTGAACATGTGTATTACCGACTTTTATCCACCTTACAATACATTTATACATAGAAAGTTTTTTTTTTAGTAGATTTCTCCTAATTTCAGTTTTTAAAACATGCAGTTTTCGCAGAAAAATCCTCTTGGAGCGTGTTCTACCCAATAGACATGCAATTGTACATAGAACCCGCATCGTGAAATTCCGTGTTCCGAAAAAGGCTACATGCATCACGGATTCGACAAATATTCACTACAGATTTGTTAGCATGTGGATTACTGAACTTTCATCACAATAGATTGAATATTGATACTTAGAAGTATTTTCTCAAATTTTGCAGCGTTTTCCAAAACTCAGTTTCAAAAATGAAACAGTTTTCTGAAAAATACTCTTGGAGCAAGTTCTACCCAATAGAGAAGTAATTACATTGTTTCAATCACCATGAAATTCCACGTTCCGAACACGGTATATGCATCACGGATTAGAAAAAGATTCTTTAATATGTTGTGAAAATGTGGATTACCGAACTTTCTTCCAACATAAAGGCATATTTGCACCTAGAAATATTTAATCTCATTTTGAAGCTTTCTCCAAACTTCAGATTCGATAATCATGCAATTTTCGCAGAAAAATCCTATTCTATCTAGTTCTACCCAATAGAATTGTAATTTACATTGTTTCATTACGCTGAAATTCCGTTTTCCAAAAGCGCTCCATGAATCACGGTTTGAAAAATAATTACTACACTGTTATTAACATGTGGATTACCGGACTTTCATTCACCATTCAAGGCATACAGACACTTAGAAGCATTTACTCAGATTTCACAGTGTTCTCCTATTGGCAGTTTTGAAAATGAGGCACGTTTCTCAGAAAAATTCTCTTCAAGCGAGTTCTACCCAATAGACATGTAATTTACATTGTTTCCTTCAATATGACATTCCGTATCCCGAACACGTTACATGCATCACGAATTTGAAAAACATTCTTTAATGAGTGTGAGCATGTGGATTACCGAACTTTCATCAACCATACAGAGCATATTTACACCTAGAAAGTTTTATTCGTGATTTTGCAGGTTTTTCCTACATCCAGTTTCGAAAATCATGAAATTTTCGCTGAAAATTTCAATTCAAGCGAGTTCTATCCAGTAGAATTGTTATTTTCCGAGTTTCACTCACCGAGACATTCCGTGTTCCGAAAACGTTACATTAATCACGGCTTCAACAAACATTATTTAATGACCATGAGCATGTGGATTACCGAAGTTTCAACCACAGTACAAGGCATATTTACACCTAGAATATATTTACTTAGATTTCGCAGATTTTTCCTAACGTCAGTTACGAAAATCAGGCAGTTTTCGCAGAAAAATTCTCTTGCTGCATGTTCGATCCAATAGACATCCCATTTTCATAGATACCGTCACCGTAACATTCCGTGTTCCGAAAAAGTTACGTGCACATTGGATTCAACAAATGCTCACAGCTGAGTTGTTAGAATGTGAATTACACTTCTTTAATAAACCATTGAAGACATAATGTCACTTTAAAGCATTTGCTCAGATTTTGCAGGTTTTCATAACACCTAGTTTCCAAACAGAGGTAGATTTTACAGTAAAATGCTCCTGGAGCGGGTTCTCACCAATAGATATGTAATTTACATAGTTTCCTTCAACGTGACATTCCGTGTTCCGAACACACTACATACATCACGGATTTGAGTAACATTTTCAATGAGTTGTGTACATGTGTATTACAGAACTTTCATCCACCATACAAGGCATTTTTACACCTAGAAATATCAACTCTGGGTTTGCAGCATTTTCTTAATAGCAGTTTCAAAAATCAGGCAGTTTCCTAAGGAAAAATCTGTTGGAAGCGTGTTCTACCCAAAAGATATGTAAATTACATAGATTCTCCCGCTGTGAAATTCCATATTTGAACACGCTTCATGCAGATAGGTTTCGACAAAAATACACTACAGAGTTGTTTGCATGTGGATTTAAGGACTTTCATCACAATAAAGGCATATTGATGCTTAGAAGCATTTTCTCTGATTTCACAGAGCTTTCCAAATGCCAGTGTCGAAACTGAGGCAGATTTCACGGCAAAAACTTCTTGGAGCGGGTTCAAAACAATAGACATGTAATTTACATTGATTCACTCACCGTGAAATTCTGTGTTCGAAACACGCTACATGCATCTCGGATTCGACAAATATTCACTACAGAGATGTTAGCAAGTGGATTACAGAACTTTCATCCACCATACATGGACTTACTGACACTTTGAAGAATTTTCTCAGATTTCACAGGTTTAGTTTTAATGCCAGGTTTAAAAATGAGGCAGATTTGGCAGGAAAATGCTCTTGGAGCGAGTTCTACCCAAAAGATATGTAATTTACCGAGTTTCACTCACCGTGACATTCCGTGTTCTGAACACGTTACATGCATCACGGATTCGACAATCATTCTTTAATGAGTGGTGAACATGTGTATTACCGAACTTTCATCCACCTTACAATGCATATTTATACATAGAAGGTTTTTTCTGATTTAGTAGATTTCTCCTAATGTCAGTTTTAAATCATGCAGTTTTCGCAGAAATAATCCTCTTGGAGCGAGTTCTACCCAATAGACATGCAATTTACATAGAACCCATCATCGTGAAATTCCGTGTTCCGAAAAAGCTACATGCATCACGGATTCGACAAATATTCACTACACAGTCTTTAGCATAAGGATTACCGCACTTTCATCCACCATAAAAGCCATATTGACACTTTGAAGCATTTTCTCATATTTCGAAAGGTTTTCCTAATGCCAGTTTTGAAAATGAGGCAGAATTCGCAGAAAAAGCTCTTGGAGCGAGTTCTACCCAAGGGACATTTATTTTACATAGATTCGCTCACCGTGATATTCTGTGTTCCGAACACGCTTCATGTATCGCGGATTCGACAAATATTCACTACAGAGTTGTTAGCATGCGAATTACCGAACTTTCATCCACCCTACAAGGCATATTTACACCGAGAATCTATTCATCTGAGTTCCCATGGTTTTCCTAACGCCAGTTTTGGAAAATCAGGCAGATTTCTCAGAAAAATCTCTTGGAGTGATTTGTAACCAAGAGAAATGTAATTTACATAAACTCCCTTGGCCATGAAATTCCGTGTTCCAAACATGCTACATGCATAATGGTTTCGACAAATATTCACTACAGATTTGTTAGCATGTGGATTACCGAACTTTCATCACAATAGATGGAATATTGATACTTAGAACGTATTTTCTCAAATTTTGCAGCGTTTTCCAAACCCCAGTTTCAAAAATGAAGCAGTTTTCGCAGAAAAATACTCTTGGAGCAACTTCTACCCAATAGAGAAGTAATTACATTGTTTCAATCACCGTGAAATTCCACGTTCCGAACACGGTATATGCATCACGGATTAGAAAAGATTCTTTAATATGTTGTGAAAATGTGGATTACCGAACTTTCTTCCAACATAAAGGCATATTTGCACCTAGAAATATTTACTCTCATTTTGAAGCTTTCTCCAAACTTCAGATTCGATAATCATGCAATTTTCGCAGAAAAATCCTATTCTATCTAGTTCTACCCAATAGAATTGTAATTTACATTTTTCATTACGCTGAAATTCCGTTTTCCAAAAGCGCTCCATGAATCACGGTTTGAAAAATAATTACTACACTGTTATTAACATGTGGATTACCGGACTTTCATTCACCATTCAAGGCATACATGACACTTAGAAGCATTTACTCAGATTTCACAGTGTTCTCCTAATGGCAGTTTTGAAAATGAGGCACGTTTCTCAGAAAAATTCTCTTCAAGCGAGTTCTACCCAATAGACATGTAATTTACATTGTTTCCTTCAATATGACATTCCGTATTCCGAACACGTTACATGCATCACGAATTCGACAAACATTCGTTAATGAGTGGGAGCATGTGGATTACCGAACTTTCATCCATCATACAAGGCATATTTACACCTAGAAGTTTTTATTCGTGATTTTGCAGGTTTTTCCTAACATCCAGTTTCGAAAATCATGAAATTTTCGCTGAAAATTTCAATTCAAGCGAGTTCTATCCAGTAGAATTGTTATTTTCCGAGGTTCACTCACCGAGACATTCCGTGTTCCGAAAACGTTACATTAATCACGGCTTCAACAAACATTATTTAATGACCATGAACATGTGGATTACCGAAGTTTCAAACACAGTACAAGGCATATTTACACCTAGAAATATTTACTTAGATTTCGCAGATTTTTCCTAACGTCAGTTACGAAAATCAGGCAGTTTTCGCAGAAAAATTCTCTTGCTGCATGTTCGATCCAATAGACATCCCATTTTCATAGATAACGTCACCGTAATATTCCGTGATTCGAAAAAGTTACGTGCACATTGGATTCAAAAAAAGCTCCCAGCTGAGTTGTTAGAATGTGAATTATACTTCTTTAATAAACCATTGAAGACATAATGTCACTTTAAAGCATTTGCTCAGATTTTGCAGGGTTTTCATAACACCAGTTTCCAAATAGTGGTAGATTTTACAGTACAATGCTCCTGGAGCGGGTTCTCACCAAGATATGTAATTTACATAGTTTCCTTCAACGTGACATTCCGTGTTCCGAACACACTACATACTTCACGGATTTGAGTAACATTTTCAATAAGTTGAGTACATGTGTATTACAGAACTTTCATCCGCCATACAAGGCATACTAACACCTAGAAATATTTACTTATGTTTCGCAGATTTTTCCTAACGTCACTTACGAAAATCAGGCAGTTTTCGCAGAAAAATTCTCTTGCTGCATGTTCGATCCAATAGACATCTCATTTTCATAGATACCGTCACCGTAACATTCCGTTTCCGAAAAAGTATGCACATTGGATTCAACAAATGCTCACAGCTGAGTTGTGAGAAAGTGAATTACAATTCTTTAATAAACCATTGAAGACATAATGTCACTTTAAAGCATTTGCTCAGATTTTGCAGTGTTTGCATAACACCAGTTTCCAAACAGAGGTAGATTTTACTGTAAAATGCTCCTGGAGCGGGTTCTCACCAATAGATATGTAATTTTCATAGTTTCCTTCAACGTAACATTCCGTGTTCCGAACACACTACATACATCACGGATTTGAGTAACATTTTGAATGAGTTGTGTACATGTGTATTACAGAACTTTCATCCTCCATACAAGGCATTTTTACACCTTGAAATATCAACTCTGTGTTTGCAGCATTTTCTAATAGCAGTTCAAAATCAGGCAGTTTCCTAAGGAAAAAACTGTTGGAGCGTTTCTACCCAAAAGATATGTAATTACATAGATCTCCCGCTGTGAAATTCCATATTTGAACACACTTCATGCAGATAGGTTTCGACAAAAATACACTACAGAGTTGTTTGCATGTGGATTTCAGGACTTTCATCACAATACAAGGCATATTGATGCTTAGAAGCATTTTCTCTGATTTCACAGAGCTTTCCAAACGCCAGTGTCGAAACTGAGGCAGATTTCACGGCAAAAACTTCTTGGAGCGGGTTCAAAACAATAGACATGTAATTTACATTGATTCACTCACCGTGAAATTCTGTGTTCGAAACACGCTACATGCATCTCGGATTCGACAAATATTCACTACAGAGATTGTTAGCAAGTGGATTACAGAACTTTCATCCACCATACATGGCTTAATGACACTTTGAAGAATTTTCTCAGATTTCACAGGTTAGTTTTAATGCCAGGTTTGAAAATGAGGCAGATTTGGCAGGAAAATGCTCTTGGAGCGAGTTCTACCCAAAAGATATGTAATTTACCGAGTTTCACTCACCGTGACATTCCGTGTTCTGAACACGTTACATGCATCACGGATTCGACAATCATTCTTTAATGAGTGGTGAACATGTGTATTACCGAACTTTCATCCACCTTACAATGCATATTTATACATAGAAGGTTTTTTCTGATTTAGTAGATTTCTCCTAATGTCAGTTTTAAATCATGCAGTTTTCGCAGAATAATCCTCTTGGAGCGAGTTCTACTCAATAGACATGCAATTTACATAGAACCCATCATCGTGAAATTCCGTGTTCCGAAAAAGCTACATGCATCACGGATTCGACAAATATTCACTACACAGTCTTTAGCATAAGGATTACCGCACTTTCATCCACCATAAAAGCCATATTGACACTTTGAGGCATTTTCTCATATTTCGAAAGATTTTCCTAATGCCAGTTTTGAAAATGAGGCAGAATTCGCAGAAAAAGCTCTTGGAGCGAGTTCTACCCAAGGGACATTTATTTTACATAGATTCGCTCACCGTGATATTCTGTGTTCCGAACACGCTTCATGTATCGCGGATTCGACAAATATTCACTACAGAGTTGTTAGCATGCGGATTACCGAACTTTCATCCACCCTACAAGGCATATTTACACCGAGAATCTATTCATCTGAGTTCGCATGGTTTTCCTAACGCCAGTTTTGAAAATCAGGCAGATTTCTCAGAAAAACCTCTTGGAGTGATTTGTAACCAAGAGAAATGTAATTTACATAAACTCCTTGGACATGAAATTCCGTGTTCCAAACATGCTACATGCATAATGGTTTCGACAAATATTCACTACAGATTTGTTAGCATGTGGATTACAGAACTTTCATCACAATAGATTGAATATTGATACTTAGAAGTATTTTCTCAAATTTTGCAGCGTTTTCCAAACCCCAGTTTCAAAAATGAAGCAGTTTTCGCAGAAAAATTCTCTTGGAGCAACTTCTAACCAATAGAGAAGTAATTTACATTGTTTCAATCACCGTGAAATTCCACGTTCCGAACACGGTATATGCATCACGGATAAGATAAAGATTCTTTAATATGTTGTGAAAATGTGGATTACCGAACTTTCTTCCAACATAAAGGCATATTTGCACCTAGAAATATTTACTCTCATTTTGAAGCTTTCTCCAAACTTCAGATTCGATAATCATGCAATTTTCGCAGAAAAATCCTATTCTATCTAGTTCTACCCAATAGAATTGTAATTTACATTCTTTCATTATGCTGAAATTCCGTTTTCCAAAAGCGCTCCATGAATCACGGTTTGAAAAATAGTTACTACACAGTTATTAACATGTGGATTACCGGACTTTCATTCACCATTCAAGGCATACTGACACTTAGAAGCATTTTCTCAGATTTCACAGGGTTCTCCTAATGGCAGTTTAGGAAAATGAGGCACGTTTCGCAGAAAAATTCTCTTCAAGCGAGTTCTACCCAATAGACATGTAATTTACATTGTTTCCTTCAATATGACATTCCGTATTCCGAACACGTTACATGCATCACGAATTCGACAAACATTCTTTAATGAGTGTGAGCATGTGGATTACCGAACTTTCATCCACCATACAAGGCATATTTACACCTAGAAGTGTTTATTCTGATTTCGCAGGTTTTTCCTAACATCCAGTTTCGAAAATCATGAAATTTTCGCTGAAAATTTCAATTCAAGCGAGTTCTATCCAGTAGAATTGTTATTTTCCGAGGTTCACTCACCGAGACATTCCGTGTTCCGAAAACGTTACATTAATCACGGCTTCAACAAACATTATTTAATGACCAGTGAGCATGTGGATTACCGATGTTTCAACCACAATACAAGGCATATTTACACCTAGAAATATTTACTTAGATTTCGCAGATTTTTCCTAACGTCAGTTACGAAAATCAGGCAGTTTTCGCAGAAAAATTCTCTTGCTGCATGTTCGATCCAATAGACAACCCATTTTCATAGATACCGTCAATGTAATATTCCGTGTTCCGAAAAAGGTACATGCACATTGGATTCAACAAATGCTCACAGCTGAGTTGTTAGAATGTGAATTACACTTCTTTAATAAACCATTGAAGACATAATGTCACTTTAAAGCATTTGCTCAGATTTTGCAGTGTTTTCATAACACCAGTTTCCAAACAGAGGTAGATTTTACAGTAAAATGCTCCTGGAGCGGGTTCTCACCAATAGATATGTAATTTACATAGTTTCCTTCAACGTGACATTCCGTGTTCCGAACACACTACATACATCACGGATTTGAGTAACATTTTCAATGAGTTGTGTACATGTGTATTACAGAACTTTCATCCACCATACAAGGCATATTTACACCTAGAAATATCAACTCTGGGTTTGCAGCATTTTCCTAATAGCAGTTTCAAAAATCAGGCAGTTTCCTAAGGAAAAAATCTTTTGGAAGCGTGTTCTACCCAAAAGATATGTAAATTACATAGATTCTCCCGCTGTGAAATTCCATATTTTGAACATGCTTCATGCAGATAGGATTCGACAAAAATACACTACAGAGTTGTTTGCATGTGGATTACAGGACTTTCATCACAATACAAGGCATATTGATGCTTAGAAGCATTTTCTCTGATTTCACAGAGATTTCCAAATGCCAGTTTCGAAACGGAGGCAGATTTCACGGCAAAAATCTCTTGGAGCGGGTTCAAAACAATAGACATGTAATTTACATGGATTCGCTCACCGTGAAATTCTGTGTTCCGAACACGCTACATGCATCTCGGATTCGACAAATATTCACTACAGAGTTGTTAGCAAGTGGATTACAGAACTTTCATCCACCATACATGGCTTAATGACACTTTGAAGAATTTTCTCAGATTTCACAGGTTAGTTTTAATGCCAGGTTTGAAAATGAGGCAGATTTGGCAGGAAAATGCTCTTGGAGCGAGTTCTAACCAAAAGATATGTAATTTACCGAGTTTCACTCACCGTGACATTCCGTGTTCTGAACACGTTACATGCATCACGGATTCGACAATCATTCTTTAATGAGTGGTGAACATGTGTATTACCGAACTTTCATCCACCTTACAATGCATATTTATACATAGAAGGTTTTTTCTGATTTAGTAGATTTCTCCTAATGTCAGTTTTAAATCATGCAGTTTTCGCAGAAATATCCTCTTGGAGCGAGTTCTACCCAATAGACATGCAATTTACATAGAACCCATCATCGTGAAATTCCGTGTTCCGAAAAAGCTACATGCATCACGGATTCGACAAATATTCACTACAAAGTCTTTAGCATAAGGATTACCGCACTTTCATCCACCATAAAAGCCATATTGACACTTTGAAGCATTTTCTCATATTTCGAAAGATTTTCCTAATGCCAGTTTTGAAAATGAGGCAGAATTCGCAGAAAAAGCTCTTGGAGCGAGTTCTACCCAAGGGATATTTATTTTACATAGATTCGCTCACCGTGATATTCTGTGTTCCGAACACGCTTCATGTATCGCGGATTCGACAAATATTCACTACAGAGTTGTTAGCATGCGGATTACCGAACTTTCATCCACCCTACAAGGCATATTTACACCGAGAATCTATTCATCTGAGTTCGCATGGTTTTCCTAACGCCAGTTTTGAAAATCAGGCAGATTTCTCAGAAAAACCTCTTGGAGTGATTTGTAACCAAGAGAAATGTAATTTACATAAACTCCCTGGCCATGAAATTCCGTGTTCCAAACATGCTACATGCATAATGGATTTCGACAAATATTCACTACAGATTTGTTAGCATGTGGATTACCGAACTTTCATCACAATAGATTGAATATTGATACTTAGAAGTATTTTCTCAAATTTTGCAGCGTTTTCCAAAACCCAGTTTCAAAAATGAAGCAGTTTCCGCAGAAAAATACTCTTGGAGCAAGTTCTACCCAGTAGAGAAGTAATTAACATTGTTTCAATCACCGTGAAATTCCACGTTCCGAACACGGTATATGCATCACGGATAAGATAAAGATTCTTTAATATGTTGTGAAAATGTGGATTACCGAACTTTCTTCCAACATAAAGGCATATTTGCACCTAGAAATATTTACTCTCATTTTGAAGCTTTCTCCAAACTTCAGATTCGATAATCATGCAATTTTCGCAGAAAAATCCTATTCTATCTAGTTCTACCCAATAGAATTGTAATTTACATTCTTTCATTACTGCTGAAATTCCGTTTTCCAAAAGCGCTCCATGAATCACGGTTTGAAAAATAGTTACTACACTGTTATTAACATGTGGATTACCGGACTTTCATTCACCATTCAAGGCATACTGACACTTAGAAGCATTTTCTCAGATTTCACAGGTTTCTCCTAATGGCAGTTAGGAAAATGAGGCACGTTTCGCAGAAAAATTCTCTTCAAGCGAGTTCTACCCAATAGACATGTAATTTACATTGTTTCCTTCAATATGACATTCCGTATTCCGAACACGTTACATGCATCACGAATTCGACAAACATTCTTTAATGAGTGTGAGCATGTGGATTACCGAACTTTCATCCATCATACAAGGCATATTTACACCTAGAAGTTTTATTCTGATTTTGCAGGTTTTTCCTAACATCCAGTTTCGAAAATCATGAAATTTTCGCTGAAAATTTCAATTCAAGCGAGTTCTATCCAGTAGAATTGTTATTTTCCGAGGTTCACTCACCGAGACATTCCGTGTTCCGAAAACGTTACATTAATCACGGCTTCAACAAACATTATTTAATGACCATGAGCATGTGGATTACCGAAGTTTCAACCACAGTACAAGGCATATTTACACCGAGATATATTTACTTAGATTTCGCAGATTTTTCCTAACGTCAGTTACGAAAATCAGGCAGTTTTCGCAGAAAAATTCTCTTGCTGCATGTTCGATCCAATAGACATCCCATTTTCATAGATACCGTCACCGTAATATTCCGTGTTCCGAAAAAGTTACGTGCACATTGGATTCAACAAATGCTCCCAGCTGAGTTGTTAGAATGTGAATTACACTTCTTTAATAAACCATTGAAGACATAATGTCACTTTAAAGCATTTGCTCAGATTTTGCAGGTTTTCATAACACCAGTTTCCAAATAGTGGTAGATTTTACAGTACAATGCTCCTGGAGCGGGTTCTCACCAATAGATATGTAATTTACATAGTTTCCTTCAACGTGACATTCCGTGTTCCGAACACACTACATACTTCACGGATTTGAGTAACATTTTCAATAAGTTGAGTACATGTGTATTACAGAACTTTCATCCGCCATACAAGGCATACTAACACCTAGAAATATTTACTTATGTTTCGCAGATTTTTCCTAACGTCACTTACGAAAATCAGGCAGTTTTCGCAGAAAAATTCTCTTGCTGCATGTTCGATCCAATAGATATCTCATTTTCATAGATACCGTCACAGTAACATTCCGTTTTCCGAAAAAGGTATGTGCACATTGGATTCAACAAATGCTCACAGCTGAGTTGTGAGAAAGTGAATTACAATTCTTTAATAAACCATTGAACACATAATGTCACTTTAAAGCATTTGCTCAGATTTTGCAAGGTTTTCATAACACCAGTTTCCAAACAGAGGTAGATTTTACTGTAAAATGCTCCTGGAGCGGGTTCTCACCAATAGATTTGTAATTTACATAGTTTCCTTCAACGTGACATTCCGTGTTCCGAACACACTACATACATCACGGATTTGAGTAACATTTTGAATGAGTTGTGTACATGTGTATTACAGAACTTTCATCCACCATACAAGGCATTTTTACACCTTGAAATATCAACTCTGTGTTTGCAGCATTTTCTTAATAGCAGTTTCAATAATCAGGCAGTTTCCTAAGGAAAAAACTGTTGGAGCGTCTTCTACCCAAAAGATATGTAAATTACATAGAATCTCCCGCTGTGAAATTCCATATTTTGAACACACTTCATGCAGATAGGTTTCGACAAAAATACACTACAGAGTTGTTTGCATGTGGATTTCAGGACTTTCATCACAATAAAGGCATATTGATGCTTAGAAGCATTTTCTCTGATTTCACAGAGCTTTCCAAACGCCAGTGTCTAACCTGAGGCAGATTTCACGGCAAAAACTTCTTGGAGCGGTTTCAAAACAATAGACATGTAATTTACTTTGATTCACTCACCGTGAAATTCTGTGTTCGAAACACGGTACATGCATCTCTGATTCGACAAATATTCACTACAGAGATGTTAGCAAGTGGATTACAGCACTTTCATCCACCATACATGGCTTAATGACACTTTGAAGAATTTTCTCAGATTTCACAGGTTAGTTTTAATGCCAGGTTTGAAAATGAGGCAGATTTGGCAGGAAAATGCTCTTGGAGCAAGTTCTAACCAAAAGATATGTAATTTACCGAGTTTCACTCACCGTGACATTCCGTGTTCTGAACACGTTACATGCATCACGGATTCGACAATCATTCTTTAATGAGTGGTGAACATGTGTATTACCGAACTTTCATCCACCTTACAATGCATATTTATACATAGAAGGTTTTTTCTGATTTAGTAGATTTCTCCTAATGTCAGTTTTAAATCATGCAGTTTTCGCAGAAATATCCTCTTGGAGCGAGTTCTACCCAATAGACATGCAATTTACATAGAACCCATCATCGTGAAATTCCGTGTTCCGAAAAAGCTACATGCATCACGGATTCGACAAATATTCACTACACAGTCTTTAGCATAAGGATTACCGCACTTTCATCCACCATAAAAGCCATATTGACACTTTGAAGCATTTTCTCATATTTCGAAAGATTTTCCTAATGCCAGTTTTGAAAATGAGGCAGAATTCGCAGAAAAAGCTCTTGGAGCGAGTTCTACCCAAGGGACATTTATTTTACATAGATTCGCTCACCGTGATATTCTGTGTTCCGAACACGCTTCATGTATCGCGGATTCGACAAATATTCACTACAGAGTTGTTAGCATGCGGATTACCGAACTTTCATCCACCCTACAAGGCATATTTACACCGAGAATCTATTCATCTGAGTTCGCATGGTTTTCCTAACGCCAGTTTTGAAATCAGGCAGATTTCTCAGAAAAACCTCTTGGAGTGATTTGTAACCAAGAGAAATGTAATTTACATAAACTCCCTGGCCATGAAATTCCGTGTTCCAAACATGCTACATGCATAATGGATTTCGACAAATATTCACTACAGATTTGTTAGCATGTGGATTACCGAACTTTCATCACAATAGATTGAATATTGATACTTAGAAGTATTTTCTCAAATTTTGCAGCGTTTTCCAAACCCAGTTTCAAAAATGAAGCAGTTTTCGCAGAAAAATACTCTTGGAGCAAGTTCTAACCCAATAGAGAAGTAATTACATTGTTTCAATCACCAGTGAAATTCCACGTTCCGAACACGGTATATGCATCACGGATTAGAAAAAGATTCTTTAATATGTTGTGAAAATGTGGATTACCGAACTTTCTTCCAACATAAAGGCATATTTGCACCTAGAAATATTTACTCTCATTTTGAAGCTTTCTCCAAACTTCAGATTCGATAATCATGCAATTTTCGCAGAAAAATCCTATTCTATCTAGTTCTACCCAATAGAATTGTAATTTACATTCTTTCATTATGCTGAAATTCCGTTTTCCAAAAGCGCTCCATGAATCATGGTTTGAAAAATAGTTACTACACAGTTATTAACATGTGGATTACCGGACTTTCATTCACCATTCAAGGCATACTGACACTTAGAAGCATTTTCTCAGATTTCACAGGGTTCTCCTAATGGCAGTTTAGGAAAATGAGGCACGTTTCGCAGAAAAATTCTCTTCAAGCGAGTTCTACCCAATAGACATGTAATTTACATTGTTTCCTTCAATATGACATTCCGTATTCCGAACACGTTACATGCATCACGAATTCGACAAACATTCTTTAATGAGTGTGAGCATGTGGATTACCGAACTTTCATCCATCATACAAGGCATATTTACATCTAGAAGTTTTATTCTGATTTCGAAGGTTTTTCCTAACATCCAGTTTCGAAAATCATGAAATTTTCGCTGAAAATTTCAATTCAAGCGAGTTCTATCCAGTAGACTGTTATTTCCTGAGGTTCACTCACCGAGACATTCCGTGTTCCGAACAACGTTACTTAATCACGGCTTCAACAAACATTTTTAATGACCATGAACATGTGGATTACCGAAGTTTCAAACACCGTACAAGGCATATTTACACCTAGAAATATTGACTTAGATTTCGCAGATTTTTCCTAACGTCACTTAGCAAAATCAGGCAGTTTTCGCAGAAAAATTCTCTTGCTGCATGTTCGATCCAATAGACATCCCATTTTCATAGATAACGTCACCGTAATATTCCGTGATTCGAAAAAGTTACGTGCACATTGGATTCAAAAAAAGCTCCCAGCTGAGTTGTTAGAATGGTGAATTATACTTCTTTAATAACCATTGAAGACATAATGTCACTTTAAAGCATTTGCTCAGATTTTGCAGGGTTTTCATAACACCAGTTTCCAAATAGTGGTAGATTTTACAGTACAATGCTCCTGGAGCGGGTTCTCACCAATAGATATGTAATTTACATAGTTTCCTTCAACGTGACATTCCGTGTTCCGAACACACTACATACTTCACGGATTTGAGTAACATTTTCAATAAGTTGAGTACATGTGTATTACAGAACTTTCATCCGCCATACAAGTCATACTAACACCTAGAATATTTACTTATGTTTCGCAGATTTTTCCTAACGTCAGTTACGAAAATCAGGCAGTTTTCGCAGAAAAATTCTCTTGCTGCATGTTCGATCCAATAGACATCCCATTTTCATAGATACCGTCACCGTAACATTCCGTGTTCCGAAAAAGTTACGTGCACATTGGATTCAACAAATGCTCCCAGCTGAGTTGTTAGAATGTGAATTACACTTCTTTAATAAACCATTGAACACATAATGTCACTTTAAAGCATTTGCTCAGATTTTGCAAGGTTTTCATAACACTAGTTTCCAAACAGAGGTAGATTTTACAGTACAATGCTCCTGGAGCGGGTTCTCACCAATAGATATGTAATTTAAATAGTTTCCTTCAACGTGACATTCCGTGTTCCGAACACACTACATACATCACGGATTGAGTAACATTTTCAATGAAGTTGATGTACATGTGTATTACAGAACTTTCATCCACCATACAAGGCATTTTACACCTAGAAATATCAACTCTGGGTTTGCAGCATTTTCCTTAATAGCAGTTTCAAAAATCAGGCAGTTTCCTAAGGAAAAATCTGTTGAAGCGTTTTCTACCCAAAAGATATGTAAATTACATAGATTCTCCCGCTGTGAAATTCCATACTTTGAACACGCTTCATGCAGATAGGATTTCGACAAAAATACACTACAGAGTTGTTTGCATGTGGATTACAGGACTTTCATCACAATAAAGGCATATTGATGCTTAGAAGTACTTTTCTCTGATTTCACAGAGCTTTCCAAATGCCAGTGTCGAAACTGAGGCAGATTTCACGGCAAAAACCTCTTGGAGCGGGTTCAAAACAATAGACATGTAATTTACATGGATTCACTCACCGTGAAATTCTGTGTTCCAAACACGCTACATGCATCTCGGATTCGACAAATATTCACTACAGAGTTGTTAGCAAGTGGATTACAGAACTTTCATCCACCATACATGGCTTACTGACACTTTGAAGAATTTTCTGAGATTTCACAGGTTAGTTTTAATGCCAGGTTTGAAAATGAGGCAGATTTGGCAGGAAAATGCTCTTGGAGCGAGTTCTAACCAAAAGATATGTAATTTACCGAGTTTCACTCACCGTGACATTCCGTGTTCTGAACACGTTACATGCATCACGGATTCGACAATCATTCTTTAATGAGTGGTGAACATGTGTATTACCGAACTTTCATCCACCTTACAATGCATATTTATACATAGAAGGTTTTTTTCTGATTTAGTAGATTTCTCCTAATGTCAGTTTTAAATCATGCAGTTTTCGCAGAAAAATCCTCTTGGAGCGAGTTCTACCCAATAGACATGCAATTTACATAGAACCCATCATCGTGAAAGTTCCGTGTTCCGAAAAAGCTACATGCATCACGGATTCGACAAATATTCACTACACAGTCTTTAGCATAAGGATTACCGCACTTTCATCCATCATAAAAGCCATATTGACACTTTGAAGCATTTTCTCATATTTCGAAAGGTTTTCCTAATGCCAGTTTTGAAAATGAGGCAGAATTCGCAGAAAAAGCTCTTGGAGCGAGTTCTACCCAAGGGACATTTATTTTACATAGATTCGCTCACCGTGATATTCTGTGTTCCGAACACGCTTCATGTATCCCGGATTCGACAAATATTCACTACAGAGTTTTTAGCATGCGGATTACCGAACTTTCATCCACCCTACAAGGCATATTTACACCGAGAATCTATTCATCTGAGTTCGCAGGGTTTTCCTAACGCCAGTTTTGAAAATCAGGCAGATTTCTCAGAAAAACCTCTTGGAGTGATTTGTAACCAAGAGAAATGTAATTTACATAAACTCCCTGGCCATGAAACTCCGTGTTCCAAACATGCTACATGCATAATGGATTGGACAAATATTCACTACAGATTTGTTAGCATGTGGATTACCGAACTTTCAACACAATAGATTGAATATTGATACTTAGAAGTATTTTCTCAAATTTTGCAGCGTTTTCCAAAACCCAGTTTCAAAAATGAAGCAGTTTCCGCAGAAAAATACTCTTGGAGCAAGTTCTACCCAGTAGAGAAGTAATTAACATTGTTTCAATCACCATGAAATTCCACGTTCCGAACACGGTATATGCATCACGGATAAGATAAAGATTCTTTAATATGTTGTGAAAATGTGGATTACCGAACTTTCTTCCAACATAAAGGCATATTTGCACCTAGAAATATTTACTCTCATTTTGAAGCTTTCTCCAAACTTCAGATTCGATAATCATGCAATTTTCGCAGAAAAATCCTATTCTATCTAGTTCTACCCAATAGAATTGTAATTTACACTTTTTCATTACGCTGAAATTCCGTTTTCCAAAAGCGCTCCATGAATCACGGTTTGAAAAATAATTACTACACTGTTATTAACATGTGGATTACCGGACTTTCATTCACCATTCAAGGCATACATGACACTTAGAAGCATTTACTCAGATTTCACAGGGTTCTCCTAATGGCAGTTTTGAAAATGAGGCACGTTTCTCAGAAAAATTCTCTTCAAGCGAGTTCTACCCAATAGACATGTAATTTACATTGTTTCCTTCAATATGACATTCCGTATTCCGAACACGTTACATGCATCACGAATTCGACAAACATTCTTTAATAGTGTGAGCATGTGGATTACCGAACTTTCATCCACCATACAAGGCATATTTACACCTAGAAAGTTTTATTCTGATTTCGAAGGTTTTTCCTAACATCCAGTTTCTAAAATCATGAAATTTTCGCTGAAAATTTCAATTCAAGCGAGTTCTATCCAGTAGAATTGTTATTTTCCGAGTTTCACTCACCGAGACATTCCGTGTTCCGAAAACGTTACATTAATCACGGCTTCAACAAACATTATTTAATGACCAGTGAGCATGTGGATTACCGATGTTTCAACCACAATACAAGGCATATTTACACCTAGAATATTTACTTAGATTTCGCAGATTTTTCCTAACGTCAGTTACGAAAATCAGGCAGTTTTCGCAGAAAAATTCTCTTGCTGCATGTTCGATCCAATAGACATCCCATTTTCATAGATACCGTCACCGTAACATTCCGTGTTCCGAAAAAGTTACGTGCACATTGGATTCAACAAATGCTCACAGCTGAGTTGTTAGAATGTGAATTACACTTCTTTAATAAACCATTGAAGACATAATGTCACTTTAAAGCATTTGCTCAGATTTTGCAGGATTTTCATAACACCAGTTTCCAAACAGAGGTAGATTTTACAGTAAAATGCTCCTGGAGCGGGTTCTCACCAATAGATATGTAATTTACATAGTTTCCTTCAACGTGACATTCCGTGTTCCGAACACACTACATACATCACGGATTTGAGTAACATTTTCAATGAGTTGTGTACATGTGTATTACAGAACTTTCATCCACCATACCAAGCATATTTATACCTAAAAATATCAACTCTGAGTTTGCAGCATTTTCCTAATAGCAGTTACAAAAATCAGGCAGTTTCCTAAGGAAAAAATCTGTTGGAGCGTGTTCTACCCAATAGATATGTAAATTACATAGATTCTCCCGCTGTGAAATTCCATATTTTGAACACGCTTCATGCAGATATGATTCGATAAAAATACACTACAGAGATTGTTTGCATGTGGATTACAGGACTTTCATCACAATACAACGGCATATTGATGCTTAGAAGCATTTTCTCTGATTTCACAGAGATTTCCAAATGCCAGTGTCGAAACTGAGGCAGATTTCACGGCAAAAATCTCTTGGAGCGGGTTCAAAACTAATAGACATGTAATTTACATGGATTCGCTCACCGTGAAATTCCTGTGTTCCGAAACACGCTACATGCATCTCGGATTCGACAAATATTCACTACAGAGTTGTTAGCAAGTGGATTACAGAACTTTCATCCACCATACATGGCTTACTGACACTTTGAAGAATTTTCTCGAGATTTCACAGGTTAGTTTTAATGCCAGGTTTGAAAATGAGGCAGATTTGGCAGGAAAATGCTCTTGGAGCGAGTTCTACCCAAAAGATATGTAATTTACCGAGTTTCACTCACCGTGACATTCCGTGTTCTGAACACGTTACATGCATCACGGATTCGACAATCATTCTTTAATGAGTGGTGAACATGTGTATTACCGAACTTTCATCCACCTTACAATGCATATTTATACATAGAAGGTTTTTTTCTGATTTAGTAGATTTCTCCTAATGTCAGTTTTAAATCATGCAGTTTTCGCAGAAATATCCTCTTGGAGCGAGTTCTACCCAATAGACATGCAATTTACATAGAACCCATCATCGTGAAATTCCGTGTTCCGAAAAAGCTACATGCATCACGGATTCGACAAATATTCACTACACAGTCTTTAGCATAAGGATTACCGCACTTTCATCCACCATAAAAGCCATATTGACACTTTGAAGCATTTTCTCATATTTCGAAAGATTTTCCTAATGCCAGTTTTGAAAATGAGGCAGAATTCGCAGAAAAAGCTCTTGGAGCGAGTTCTACCCAAGGGACATTTATTTTACATAGATTCGCTCACCGTGATATTCTGTGTTCCGAACACGCTTCATGTATCGCGGATTCGACAAATATTCACTACAGAGTTGTTAGCATGCGGATTACCGAACTTTCATCCACCCTACAAGGCATATTTACACCGAGAATCTATTCATCTGAGTTCGCAGGGTTTTCCTAACGCCAGTTTTGAAAATCAGGCAGATTTCTCAGAAAAACCTCTTGGAGTGATTTGTAACCAAGAGAAATGTAATTTACATAAACTCCCTGGCCATGAAACTCCGTGTTCCAAACATGCTACATGCATAATGGATTGGACAAATATTCACTACAGATTTGTTAGCATGTGGATTACCGAACTTTCAACACAATAGATTGAATATTGATACTTAGAAGTATTTTCTCAAATTTTGCAGCGTTTTCCAAACCCAGTTTCAAAAATGAAGCAGTTTTCGCAGAAAAATACTCTTGGAGCAAGTTCTACCCAATAGAGAAGTAATTACAGTTGTTTCAATCACCAGTGAAATTCCACGTTCCGAACACGGTATATGCATCACGGATTAGAAAAAGATTCTTTAATATGTTGTGAAAATGTGGATTACCGAACTTTCTTCCAACATAAAGGCATATTTGCACCTAGAAATATTTACTCTCATTTTGAAGCTTTCTCCAAACTTCAGATTCGATAATCATGCAATTTTCGCAGAAAAATCCTATTCTATCTAGTTCTACCCAATAGAATTGTAATTTACATTCTTTTATTATGCTGAAATTCCGTTTTCCAAAAGCGCTCCATGAATCACGGTTTGAAAAATAGTTACTACACAGTTATTAACATGTGGATTACCGGACTTTCATTCACCATTCAAGGCATACTGACACTTAGAAGCATTTTCTCAGATTTCACAGGGTTCTCCTAATGGCAGTTAGGAAAATGAGGCACGTTTCGCAGAAAAATTCTCTTCAAGCGAGTTCTACCCAATAGACATGTAATTTACATTGTTTCCTTCAATATGACATTCCGTATTCCGAACACGTTACATGCATCACAAATTCGACAAACATTCTTTAATTAGTGTGAGCATGTGGATTACCAAACTTTCATCCACCATACAAGGCATATTTACACCTAGAAGTGTTTATTCTGATTTCGCTGTTTTTTCCTAACATCCAGTTTCGAAAATCATGAAATTTTCGCTGAAAATTTCAATTCAAGCGAGTTCTATCCAGTAGAATTGTTATTTTCCGAGGTTCACTCACCGAGACATTCCGTGTTCCGAAAACGTTACATTAATCACGGCTTCAACAAACATTATTTAATGACCGTGAGCATGTGGATTACCGATGTTTCAACCACAATACAAGGCATATTTACACCTAGAAATATTTACTTAGATTTCGCAGATTTTTCCTAACGTCAGTTACGAAAATCAGGCAGTTTTCGCAGAAAAATTCTCTTGCTGCATGTTCGATCCAATAGACATCCCATTTTCATAGATACCGTCACCGTAACATTCCGTGTTCCGAAAAAGTTACGTGCACATTGGATTCAACAAATGCTCACAGCTGAGTTGTTAGAATGTGAATTACACTTCTTTAATAAACCATTGAAGACATAATGTCACTTTAAAGCATTTGCTCAGATTTTGCAGTGTTTTCATAACACCAGTTTCCAAACAGAGGTAGATTTTACAGTAAAATGCTCCTGGAGCGGGTTCTCACCAATAGATATGTAATTTACATAGTTTCCTTCAACGTGACATTCCGTGTTCCGAACACACTACATACATCACGGATTTGAGTAACATTTTCAATGAGTTGTGTACATGTGTATTACAGAACTTTCATCCACCATACCAAGCATATTTATACCTAAAAATATCAACTCTGAGTTTGCAGCATTTTCCTAATAGCAGTTACAAAAATCAGGCAGTTTCCTAAGGAAAAAATCTTTTGGAACGTTTTCTACCCAAAAGATATGTAAATTACATAGATTCTCCCGCTGTGAAATTCCATATTTTGAACACGCTTCATGCAGATATGATTCGATAAAAATACACTACAGAGATGTTGCATGTGGATTACAGGACTTTCATCACAATACAACGCATATTGATGCTTAGAAGCATTTTCTCTGATTTCACAGAGATTTCCAAACGCCAGTGTCGAAACTGAGGCAGATTTCACGGCAAAAATCTCTTGGATCGGGTTCAAAACTAAAGACATGTAATTTACATGGATTCGCTCACCGTGAAATTCCGTGTTCCGAACACACTACATGCATCTCGGATTCGACAAATATTCACTACAGAGTTGTTAGCAAGTGGATTACAGAACTTTCATCCACCATACATGGCTTAATGACACTTTGAAGAATTTTCTGAGATTTCACAGGTTAGTTTTAATGCCAGGTTTGAAAATGAGGCAGATTTGGCAGGAAAATGCTCTTGGAGCGAGTTCTAACCAAAAGATATGTAATTTACCGAGTTTCACTCACCGTGACATTCCGTGTTCTGAACACGTTACATGCATCACGGATTCGACAATCATTCTTTAATGAGTGGTGAACATGTGTATTACCGAACTTTCATCCACCTTACAATGCATATTTATACATAGAAGGTTTTTTCTGATTTAGTAGATTTCTCCTAATGTCAGTTTTAAATCATGCAGTTTTCGCAGAAATATCCTCTTGGAGCGAGTTCTACCCAATAGACATGCAATTTACATAGAACCCATCATCGTGAAATTCCGTGTTCCGAAAAAGCTACATGCATCACGGATTCGACAAATATTCACTACACAGTCTTTAGCATAAGGATTACCGCACTTTCATCCACCATAAAAGCCATATTGACACTTTGAAGCATTTTCTCATATTTCGAAATATTTTCCTAATGCCAGTTTTGAAATGAGGCAGAATTCGCAGAAAAAGCCTTGGAGCGAGTTCTACCCAAGGATATTTATTTTACATAGATTCGCTCACCGTGATATTCTGTGTTCCGAACACACTTCATGTATCGCGGATTCGAAAATATTCACTACAGAGTTGTTAGCATGCGGATTACCGAACTTTCATCCACCCTACAAGGCATATTTACACCGAGAATCTATTCATCTGAGTTCCCATGGTTTTCCTAACGCCAGTTTTGAAAATCAGGCAGATTTCTCAGAAAAATCTCTTGGAGTGATTTCTAACCAAGAGAAATGTAATTTACATAAACTCCTTGGCCATGAAATTCCGTGTTCCAAACATGCTACATGCATAATTGTTTCGACAAGTATTCACTACAGATTTGTTAGCAAGTGGATTACAGCACTTTCATCCACCATAGATTACTTACTGACACTTTGAAGAATTTTCTCAAATTTCACAGTTTAGTTTTAATGCCAGGTTTGAAAATGAGGCAGATTTGGCAGGAAAATGCTCTTGGAGCGAGTTCTACCCAAAAGATATGTAATTTACCTAGTTTCAGTCACCGTGACATTCCGTGTTCAGAACACGTTACATGCTTCACGGACACGACAAACATTCTTTAATGAGTGGTGAACATGTGTATTACCGAAATTTCATCCACTTTACAATGCATATTTATACATAGAAAGTTTATTTTTTTACTAGATTTCTCCTAATGTCAGTTTTTAAAACATGCAGTTTTCGCAGAAATATCCTCTTGGAGCGAGTTCTACCCAATAGACATGCAATTTACATAGAACCCGTCATCGTGAAATTCCGTGTTCCGAAAAAGCTACATGCATCACGGATTCGACAAATATTCACTACACAGTCTTTAGCATAAGGATTACCGCACTTTCATCACAATAGATTGAATATTGATTCTTAGAAGTATTTTCTCAAATTTTGCAGCGTTTTCCAAAACCCAGTTTCAAAAATGAAGCAGTTTCCGCAGAAAAATACTCTTGGAGCAAGTTCTACCCAGTAGAGAAGTAATTAACATTGTTTCAATCACCATGAAATTCCACGTTCCGAACACGGTATATGCATCACGGATAAGATAAAGATTCTTTAATATGTTGTGAAAATCTGGATTACCGAACTTTCTTCCAACATAAAGGCATATTTGCACCTAGAAATATTTACTCTCATTTTGAAGCTTTCTCCAAACTTCAGATTCGATAATCATGCAATTTTCGCAGAAAAATCCTATTCTATCTAGTTCTACCCAATAGAATTGTAATTTACATTCTTTCATTATACTGAAATTCCGTTTTCCAAAAGCGCTCCATGAATCACGGTTTGAAAAATAGTTACTACACAGTTATTAACATGTGGATTACCGGACTTTCATTCACCATTCAAGGCATACTGACACTTAGAAGCATTTTCTCAGATTTCACAGGGTTCTCCTAATGGCAGTTAGGAAAATGAGGCACGTTTCTCAGAAAAATTCTCTTCAAGCGAGTTCTACCCAATAGACATGTAATTTACATTGTTTCCTTCAATATGACATTCCGTATTCCGAACACGTTACATGCATCACAAATTCGACAAACATTCTTTAATTAGTGTGAGCATGTGGATTACCAAACTTTCATCCACCATACAAGGCATATTTACACCTAGAAGTGTTTATTCTGATTTCGCTGTTTTTTCCTAACATCCAGTTTCGAAAATCATGAAATTTTCGCTGAAAATTTCAATTCAAGCGAGTTCTATCCAGTAGAATTGTTATTTTCCGAGGTTCACTCACCGAGACATTCCGTGTTCCGAAAACGTTACATTAATCACGGCTTCAACAAACATTATTTAATGACCGTGAGCATGTGGATTACCGATGTTTCAACCACAATACAAGGCATATTTACACCTAGAAATATTTACTTAGATTTCGCAGGTTTTTCCTAACGTCAGTTACGAAAATCAGGCAGTTTTCGCAGAAAAATTCTCTTGCTGCATGTTCGATCCAATAGACATCCCATTTTCATAGATAACGTCACCGTAATATTCCGTGATCCGAAAAAGGTACGTGCACATTGGATTCAAAAAAAGCTCACAGCTGAGTTGTTAGAATGTGAATTATACTTCTTTAATAAACCATTGAAGACATAATGTCACTTTAAAGCATTTGCTCAGATTTTGCAGGGTTTTCATAACACCAGTTTCCAAATAGTGGTAGATTTTTAACAGTACCTCTCCGGAGCGGTTCTCTCACCAATGATGTATTTACATAGTTTCCTTTCAACGTGACATTCCGTGTTCCGAACACACTACATACTTCACGGATTTGAGTAACATTTTCAATAAGTTGAGTACATGTGTATTACAGAACTTTCATCCACCATACAAGCATACTAACACCTAGAATATTTACTTATTTTCGCAGATTTTTCCTAATGTCACTTACGAAAATCAGGCCGTTTCGCGAAAATCTTCTTGCTGCATGTTCGATCCAATAGAGCATCCCTTTTCATAGTACCGTCACCTGTAATATTCCTGTGTCCGAAAAAGGTACATGCACATTGGATTCAACAAATGCTCACAGCTGAGTTGTTAGAATGTGAATTACAACTTCTTTAATAAACCATTGAAGACATAATGTCACTTTAAAGCATTTGCTCAGATTTTGCAGGTTTTCAAACACCAGTTTCCAAACAGAGGTAGATTTTACAGTAAATGCTCCTGGAGAGGGTTCTCACCAATAGATATGTAATTTACATAGTTCCTTCAACGTGACATTCCGTGTTCCGAACACACTACATACATCACGGATTTTGAGTAAACATTTTCAATGAGTTGTGTACATGTGTATTACAGAACTTTCATCCACCATACCAAGCATATTTATACCTAAAAATATCAACTCTGAGTTTGCAGCATTTCCTAATAGCAGTTACAAAACTCAGGCAGGTTCCTAAGGAAAAAATCTTTTGGAACGTTTTCTACCCAAAAGATATGTAAATTACATAGATTCTCCCGCTGTGAAATTCCATATTTTGAACACGCTTCATGCAGATATGATTCGATAAAAATACACTACAGAGATGTTTGCATGTGGATTACAGGACTTTCATCACAATACAACGCATATTGATGCTTAGAAGCATTTTCTCTGATTTCACAGAGATTTCCAAACGCCAGTGTCGAAACTGAGGCAGATTTCACGGCAAAAATCTCTTGGATCGGGTTCAAAACTAAAGACATGTAATTTACATGGATTCGCTCACCGTGAAATTCCGTGTTCCGAACACGCTACATGCATCTCGGATTCGACAAATATTCACTACAGAGTTGTTAGCAAGTGGATTACAGAACTTTCATCCACCATACATGGCTTAATGACACTTTGAAGAATTTTCTCAGATTTCACAGGTTAGTTTTAATGCCAGGTTTAAAAATGAGGCAGATTTGGCAGGAAAATGCTCTTGGAGCGAGTTCTAACCAAAAGATATGTAATTTACCGAGTTTCACTCACCGTGACATTCCGTGTTCTGAACACGTTACATGCATCACGGATTCGACAATCATTCTTTAATGAGTGGTGAACATGTGTATTACCGAACTTTCATCCACCTTACAATGCATATTTATACATAGAAGGTTTTTTCTGATTTAGTAGATTTCTCCTAATGTCAGTTTTAAATCATGCAGTTTTCGCAGAATTATCCTCTTGGAGCGAGTTCTACTCAATAGACATGCAATTTACATAGAACCCATCATCGTGAAATTCCGTGTTCCGAAAAAGCTACATGCATCACGGATTCGACAAATATTCACTACACAGTCTTTAGCATAAGGATTACCGCACTTTCATCCACCATAAAAGCCATATTGACACTTTGAGGCATTTTCTCATATTTCGAAAGATTTTCCTAATGCCAGTTTTGAAAATGAGGCAGAATTCGCAGAAAAAGCTCTTGGAGCGAGTTCTACCCAAGGGACATTTATTTTACATAGATTCGCTCACCGTGATATTCTGTGTTCCGAACACGCTTCATGTATCGCGGATTCGACAAATATTCACTACAGAGTTGTTAGCATGCGAATTACCGAACTTTCATCCACCCTACAAGGCATATTTACACCGAGAATCTATTCATCTGAGTTCCCATGGTTTTCCTAACGCCAGTTTTGAAAATCAGGCAGATTTCTCAGAAAAATCTCTTGGAGTGATTTGTAACCAAGAGAAATGTAATTTACATAAACTCCTTGGCCATGAAATTCCGTGTTCCAAACATGCTACATGCATAATTGTTTCGACAAATATTCACTACAGATTTGTTAGCATGTGGATTACCGAACTTTCATCACAATAGATTGAATATTGATACTTAGAACTATTTTCTCAAATTTTGCAGCGTTTTCCAAACCCCAGTTTCAAAAATGAAGCAGTTTTCGCAGAAAAATACTCTTGGAGCAACTTCTAACCAATAGAGAAGTAATTTACATTGTTTCAATCACCGTGAAATTCCACGTTCCGAACACGGTATATGCATCACGGATAAGAAAAAGATTCTTTAATATGTTGTGAAAATGTGGATTACCGAACTTTCTTCCAACATAAAGGCATATTTGCACCTAGAAATATTTACTCTCATTTTGAAGCTTTCTCCAAACTTCAGATTCGATAATCATGCAATTTTCGCAGAAAAATCCTATTCTATCTAGTTCTACCCAATAGAATTGTAATTTACATTCTTTCATTATGCTGAAATTCCGTTTTTCAAAATCGCTCCATGAATCACGGTTTGAAAAATAGTTACTACACAGTTATTAACATGTGGATTACCGGACTTTCATTCACCATTCAAGGCATACTGACACTTAGAAGCATTTTCTCAGATTTCACAGGGTTCTCCTAATGGCAGTTAGGAAAATGAGGCACGTTTCGCAGAAAAATTCTCTTCAAGCGAGTTCTACCCAATAGACATGTAATTTACATTGTTTCCTTCAATATGACATTCCGTATTCCGAACACGTTACATGCATCACAAATTCGACAAACATTCTTTAATTAGTGTGAGCATGTGGATTACCAAACTTTCATCCACCATACAAGGCATATTTACACCTAGAAGTGTTTATTCTGATTTCGCTGTTTTTTCCTAACATCCAGTTTCGAAAATCATGAAATTTTCGCTGAAAATTTCAATTCAAGCGAGTTCTATCCAGTAGAATTGTTATTTTCCGAGGTTCACTCACCGAGACATTCCGTGTTCCGAAAACGTTACATTAATCACGGCTTCCACAAACATTATTTAATGACCGTGAGCATGTGGATTACCGATGTTTCAACCACAATACAAGGCATATTTACACCTAGAAATATTTACTTAGATTTCGCAGGTTTTTCCTAACGTCAGTTACGAAAATCAGGCAGTTTTCGCAGAAAAATTCTCTTGCTGCATGTTCGATCCAATAGACATCCCATTTTCATAGATAACGTCACCGTAATATTCCGTGATTCGAAAAGTACGTGCACATTGGATTCAAAAAAAGCTCCCAGCTGAGTTGTTAGAATGTGAATTATACTTCTTTAATAAACCATTGAAGACATAATGTCACTTTAAAGCATTTGCTCAGATTTTGCAGGGTTTTCATAACACCAGTTTCCAAATAGTGGTAGATTTTACAGTACAATGCTCCTGGAGCGGGTTCTCACCAATAGATATGTAATTTACATAGTTTCCTTCAACGTGACATTCCGTGTTCCGAACACACTACATACTTCACGGATTTGAGTAACATTTTCAATAAGTTGAGTACATGTGTATTACAGAACTTTCATCCACCATACAAGGCATACTAACACCTAGAAATTTTACTTTGTTTCGCAGATTTTCCTAACGTCACTTACGAAAATCAGGCAGTTTTCGCAGAAAAATTCTCTTGCTGCATGTTCGATCCAATAGACATCTCATTTTCATAGATACCGTCACCGTAACATTCCGTGTTCCGAAAAAGTTACGTGCACATTGGATTCAACAAATGCTCACAGCTGAGTTGTTAGAATGTGAATTACACTTCTTTAATAAACCATTGAAGACATAATGTCACTTTAAAGCATTTGCTCAGATTTTGCAGTGTTTTCATAACACCAGTTTCCAAACAGAGGTAGATTTTACAGTAAAATGCTCCTGGAGCGGGTTCTCACCAATAGATATGTAATTTACATAGTTTCCTTCAACGTGACATTCCGTGTTCCAAACACACTACATACATCACGGATTTGAGTAACATTTTCAATGAGTTGTGTACATGTGTATTACAGAACTTTCATCCACCATACCAAGCATATTTATACCTAAAAATATCAACTCTGAGTTTGCAGCATTTTCCTAATAGCAGTTACAAAAATCAGGCAGTTTCCTAAGGAAAAAATCTTTTGGAACGTTTTCTACCCAAAAGATATGTAAATTACATAGATTCTCCCGCTGTGAAATTCCATATTTTGAACACGCTTCATGCAGATATGATTCGATAAAAATACACTACAGAGATGTTTGCATGTGGATTACAGGACTTTCATCACAATACAACGCATATTGATGCTTAGAAGCATTTTCTCTGATTTCACAGAGATTTCCAAATGCCAGTGTCGAAACTGAGGCAGATTTCACGGCAAAAATCTCTTGGATCGGGTTCAAAACTAAAGACATGTAATTTGCATGGATTCGCTCACCGTGAAATTCCGTGTTCCGAACACACTACATGCATCTCGGATTCGACAAATATTCACTACAGAGTTGTTAGCAAGTGGATTACAGAACTTTCATCCACCATACATGGCTTAATGACACTTTGAAGAATTTTCTCAGATTTCACAGGTTAGTTTTAATGCCAGGTTTGAAAATGAGGCAGATTTGGCAGGAAAATGCTCTTGGAGCGAGTTCTAACCAAAAGATATGTAATTTACCGAGTTTCACTCACCGTGACATTCCGTGTTCTGAACACGTTACATGCATCACGGATTCGACAATCATTCTTTAATGAGTGGTGAACATGTGTATTACCGAACTTTCATCCACCTTACAATGCATATTTATACATAGAAGGTTTTTTCTGATTTAGTAGATTTCTCCTAATGTCAGTTTTAAATCATGCAGTTTTCGCAGAATTATCCTCTTGGAGCGAGTTCTACTCAATAGACATGCAATTTACATAGAACCCATCATCGTGAAATTCCGTGTTCCGAAAAAGCTACATGCATCACGGATTCGACAAATATTCACTACACAGTCTTTAGCATAAGGATTACCGCACTTTCATCCACCATAAAAGCCATATTGACACTTTGAGGCATTTTCTCATATTTCGAAAGATTTTCCTAATGCCAGTTTTGAAAATGAGGCAGAATTCGCAGAAAAAGCTCTTGGAGCGAGTTCTACCCAAGGGACATTTATTTTACATAGATTCGCTCACCGTGATATTCTGTGTTCCGAACACGCTTCATGTATCGCGGATTCGACAAATATTCACTACAGAGTTGTTAGCATGCGAATTACCGAACTTTCATCCACCCTACAAGGCATATTTACACCGAGAATCTATTCATCTGAGTTCCCATGGTTTTCCTAACGCCAGTTTTGAAAATCAGGCAGATTTCTCAGAAAAATCTCTTGGAGTGATTTGTAACCAAGAGAAATGTAATTTACATAAACTCCTTGGCCATGAAATTCCGTGTTCCAAACATGCTACATGCATAATTGTTTCGACAAATATTCACTACAGATTTGTTAGCATGTGGATTACCGAACTTTCATCACAATAGATTGAATATTGATACTTAGAACTATTTTCTCAAATTTTGCAGCGTTTTCCAAACCCCAGTTTCAAAAATGAAGCAGTTTTCGCAGAAAAATACTCTTGGAGCAACTTCTAACCAATAGAGAAGTAATTTACATTGTTTCAATCACCGTGAAATTCCACGTTCCGAACACGGTATATGCATCACGGATAAGAAAAAGATTCTTTAATATGTTGTGAAAATGTGGATTACCGAACTTTCTTCCAACATAAAGGCATATTTGCACCTAGAAATATTTACTCTCATTTTGAAGCTTTCTCCAAACTTCAGATTCGATAATCATGCAATTTTCGCAGAAAAATCCTATTCTATCTAGTTCTACCCAATAGAATTGTAATTTACATTCTTTCATTATGCTGAAATTCCGTTTTCAAAATCGCTCCATGAATCACGGTTTGAAAAATAGTTACTACACAGTTATTAACATGTGGATTACCGGACTTTCATTCACCATTCAAGGCATACTGACACTTAGAAGCATTTTCTCAGATTTCACAGGGTTCTCCTAATGGCAGTTAGGAAAATGAGGCACGTTTCGCAGAAAAATTCTCTTCAAGCGAGTTCTACCCAATAGACATGTAATTTACATTGTTTCCTTCAATATGACATTCCGTATTCCGAACACGTTACATGCATCACAAATTCGACAAACATTCTTTAATTAGTGTGAGCATGTGGATTACCAAACTTTCATCCACCATACAAGGCATATTTACACCTAGAAGTGTTTATTCTGATTTCGCTGTTTTTTCCTAACATCCAGTTTCGAAAATCATGAAATTTTCGCTGAAAATTTCAATTCAAGCGAGTTCTATCCAGTAGAATTGTTATTTTCCGAGGTTCACTCACCGAGACATTCCGTGTTCCGAAAACGTTACATTAATCACGGCTTCCACAAACATTATTTAATGACCGTGAGCATGTGGATTACCGATGTTTCAACCACAATACAAGGCATATTTACACCTAGAAATATTTACTTAGATTTCGCAGGTTTTTCCTAACGTCAGTTACGAAAATCAGGCAGTTTTCGCAGAAAAATTCTCTTGCTGCATGTTCGATCCAATAGACATCCCATTTTCATAGATACCGTCACCGTAACATTCCGTGTTCCGAAAAAGTTACGTGCACATTGGATTCAACAAATGCTCACAGCTGAGTTGTTAGAATGTGAATTACACTTCTTTAATAAACCATTGAAGACATAATGTCACTTTAAAGCATTTGCTCAGATTTTGCAGTGTTTTCATAACACCAGTTTCCAAACAGAGGTAGATTTTACAGTAAAATGCTCCTGGAGCGGGTTCTCACCAATAGATATGTAATTTACATAGTTTCCTTCAACGTGACATTCCGTGTTCCAAACACACTACATACATCACGGATTTGAGTAACATTTTCAATGAGTTGTGTACATGTGTATTACAGAACTTTCATCCACCATACCAAGCATATTTATACCTAAAAATATCAACTCTGAGTTTGCAGCATTTTCCTAATAGCAGTTACAAAAATCAGGCAGTTTCCTAAGGAAAAAATCTTTTGGAACGTTTTCTACCCAAAAGATATGTAAATTACATAGATTCTCCCGCTGTGAAATTCCATATTTTGAACACGCTTCATGCAGATATGATTCGATAAAAATACACTACAGAGATGTTTGCATGTGGATTACAGGACTTTCATCACAATACAACGCATATTGATGCTTAGAAGCATTTTCTCTGATTTCACAGAGATTTCCAAATGCCAGTGTCGAAACTGAGGCAGATTTCACGGCAAAAATCTCTTGGATCGGGTTCAAAACTAAAGACATGTAATTTGCATGGATTCGCTCACCGTGAAATTCCGTGTTCCGAACACACTACATGCATCTCGGATTCGACAAATATTCACTACAGAGTTGTTAGCAAGTGGATTACAGAACTTTCATCCACCATACATGGCTTAATGACACTTTGAAGAATTTTCTCAGATTTCACAGGTTAGTTTTAATGCCAGGTTTGAAAATGAGGCAGATTTGGCAGGAAAATGCTCTTGGAGCGAGTTCTAACCAAAAGATATGTAATTTACCGAGTTTCACTCACCGTGACATTCCGTGTTCTGAACACGTTACATGCATCACGGATTCGACAATCATTCTTTAATGAGTGGTGAACATGTGTATTACCGAACTTTCATCCACCTTACAATGCATATTTATACATAGAAGGTTTTTTCTGATTTAGTAGATTTCTCCTAATGTCAGTTTTAAATCATGCAGTTTTCGCAGAATTATCCTCTTGGAGCGAGTTCTACTCAATAGACATGCAATTTACATAGAACCCATCATCGTGAAATTCCGTGTTCCGAAAAAGCTACATGCATCACGGATTCGACAAATATTCACTACACAGTCTTTAGCATAAGGATTACCGCACTTTCATCCACCATAAAAGCCATATTGACACTTTGAGGCATTTTCTCATATTTTGAAAGATTTTCCTAATGCCAGTTTTGAAAATGAGGCAGAATTCGCAGAAAAAGCTCTTGGAGCGAGTTCTACCCAAGGGACATTTATTTTACATAGATTCGCTCACCGTGATATTCTGTGTTCCGAACACGCTTCATGTATCGCGGATTCGACAAATATTCACTACAGAGTTGTTAGCATGCGAATTACCGAACTTTCATCCACCCTACAAGGCATATTTACACCGAGAATCTATTCATCTGAGTTCCCATGGTTTTCCTAACGCCAGTTTTGAAAATCAGGCAGATTTCTCAGAAAAATCTCTTGGAGTGATTTGTAACCAAGAGAAATGTAATTTACATAAACTCCTTGGCCATGAAATTCCGTGTTCCAAACATGCTACATGCATAATTGTTTCGACAAATATTCACTACAGATTTGTTAGCATGTGGATTACCGAACTTTCATCACAATAGATTGAATATTGATACTTAGAACTATTTTCTCAAATTTTGCAGCGTTTTCCAAACCCCAGTTTCAAAAATGAAGCAGTTTTCGCAGAAAAATACTCTTGGAGCAACTTCTAACCAATAGAGAAGTAATTTACATTGTTTCAATCACCGTGAAATTCCACGTTCCGAACACGGTATATGCATCACGGATAAGAAAAAGATTCTTTAATATGTTGTGAAAATGTGGATTACCGAACTTTCTTCCAACATAAAGGCATATTTGCACCTAGAAATATTTACTCTCATTTTGAAGCTTTCTCCAAACTTCAGATTCGATAATCATGCAATTTTCGCAGAAAAATCCTATTCTATCTAGTTCTACCCAATAGAATTGTAATTTACATTCTTTCATTATGCTGAAATTCCGTTTTTCAAAATCGCTCCATGAATCACGGTTTGAAAAATAGTTACTACACAGTTATTAACATGTGGATTACCGGACTTTCATTCACCATTCAAGGCATACTGACACTTAGAAGCATTTTCTCAGATTTCACAGGGTTCTCCTAATGGCAGTTAGGAAAATGAGGCACGTTTCGCAGAAAAATTCTCTTCAAGCGAGTTCTACCCAATAGACATGTAATTTACATTGTTTCCTTCAATATGACATTCCGTATTCCGAACACGTTACATGCATCACAAATTCGACAAACATTCTTTAATTAGTGTGAGCATGTGGATTACCAAACTTTCATCCACCATACAAGGCATATTTACACCTAGAAGTGTTTATTCTGATTTCGCTGTTTTTTCCTAACATCCAGTTTCGAAAATCATGAAATTTTCGCTGAAAATTTCAATTCAAGCGAGTTCTATCCAGTAGAATTGTTATTTTCCGAGGTTCACTCACCGAGACATTCCGTGTTCCGAAAACGTTACATTAATCACGGCTTCCACAAACATTATTTAATGACCGTGAGCATGTGGATTACCGATGTTTCAACCACAATACAAGGCATATTTACACCTAGAAATATTTACTTAGATTTCGCAGGTTTTTCCTAACGTCAGTTACGAAAATCAGGCAGTTTTCGCAGAAAAATTCTCTTGCTGCATGTTCGATCCAATAGACATCCCATTTTCATAGATACCGTCACCGTAACATTCCGTGTTCCGAAAAAGTTACGTGCACATTGGATTCAACAAATGCTCACAGCTGAGTTGTTAGAATGTGAATTACACTTCTTTAATAAACCATTGAAGACATAATGTCACTTTAAAGCATTTGCTCAGATTTTGCAGTGTTTTCATAACACCAGTTTCCAAACAGAGGTAGATTTTACAGTAAAATGCTCCTGGAGCGGGTTCTCACCAATAGATATGTAATTTACATAGTTTCCTTCAACGTGACATTCCGTGTTCCAAACACACTACATACATCACGGATTTGAGTAACATTTTCAATGAGTTGTGTACATGTGTATTACAGAACTTTCATCCACCATACCAAGCATATTTATACCTAAAAATATCAACTCTGAGTTTGCAGCATTTTCCTAATAGCAGTTACAAAAATCAGGCAGTTTCCTAAGGAAAAAATCTTTTGGAACGTTTTCTACCCAAAAGATATGTAAATTACATAGATTCTCCCGCTGTGAAATTCCATATTTTGAACACGCTTCATGCAGATATGATTCGATAAAAATACACTACAGAGATGTTTGCATGTGGATTACAGGACTTTCATCACAATACAACGCATATTGATGCTTAGAAGCATTTTCTCTGATTTCACAGAGATTTCCAAATGCCAGTGTCGAAACTGAGGCAGATTTCACGGCAAAAATCTCTTGGATCGGGTTCAAAACTAAAGACATGTAATTTGCATGGATTCGCTCACCGTGAAATTCCGTGTTCCGAACACACTACATGCATCTCGGATTCGACAAATATTCACTACAGAGTTGTTAGCAAGTGGATTACAGAACTTTCATCCACCATACATGGCTTAATGACACTTTGAAGAATTTTCTCAGATTTCACAGGTTAGTTTTAATGCCAGGTTTGAAAATGAGGCAGATTTGGCAGGAAAATGCTCTTGGAGCGAGTTCTAACCAAAAGATATGTAATTTACCGAGTTTCACTCACCGTGACATTCCGTGTTCTGAACACGTTACATGCATCACGGATTCGACAATCATTCTTTAATGAGTGGTGAACATGTGTATTACCGAACTTTCATCCACCTTACAATGCATATTTATACATAGAAGGTTTTTTCTGATTTAGTAGATTTCTCCTAATGTCAGTTTTAAATCATGCAGTTTTCGCAGAATTATCCTCTTGGAGCGAGTTCTACTCAATAGACATGCAATTTACATAGAACCCATCATCGTGAAATTCCGTGTTCCGAAAAAGCTACATGCATCACGGATTCGACAAATATTCACTACACAGTCTTTAGCATAAGGATTACCGCACTTTCATCCACCATAAAAGCCATATTGACACTTTGAGGCATTTTCTCATATTTCGAAAGATTTTCCTAATGCCAGTTTTGAAAATGAGGCAGAATTCGCAGAAAAAGCTCTTGGAGCGAGTTCTACCCAAGGGACATTTATTTTACATAGATTCGCTCACCGTGATATTCTGTGTTCCGAACACGCTTCATGTATCGCGGATTCGACAAATATTCACTACAGAGTTGTTAGCATGCGAATTACCGAACTTTCATCCACCCTACAAGGCATATTTACACCGAGAATCTATTCATCTGAGTTCCCATGGTTTTCCTAACGCCAGTTTTGAAAATCAGGCAGATTTCTCAGAAAAATCTCTTGGAGTGATTTGTAACCAAGAGAAATGTAATTTACATAAACTCCTTGGCCATGAAATTCCGTGTTCCAATACATGCTACATGCATAATGTTTCGACAAATATTCACTACAGATTTGTTAGACATGTGGATCCGAACTTCATGCACAATAATGAATATTAATAACTTATAACTATTTTACTCAATTTTGGCAGCGTTTCCAAATCCCTCCCCAGTTTCAAAATAAGGCAGTTTTTCGCAGAAAATACTCTTGGAGCAACTTCTAACCATATAGAAGTAATTTACATTGTTTCAATCACCGTGAAAATTCCACGTTCTGAAACACGGTATAATGCTAACTGTAGAAACAAAGAATATTCTTTATATGTGTGAAATGTGGATTACCGAACTTTCTTCCAACATAAAGGCATATTTGCACCTATAATATTTACTCTCATTTTTAGCTTTCTCCAAAGTTCATTCATAATCGGCAATTTTCGGGCAGAAAATCCTATCTTCTAGTTCTACCCAATAGAATTGTAATTTACATTCTTTCATTATGCTGACATTCCGTTTTTCAAAATCGCTCCAGGAATCACGGTTAAATATAGTTCTACACAGTTATTAACATGTGGATTACCGGACTTTCATTCACATTCAAGGCATACTGACACTTAGAGCATTATCTCATATTCACAGGGTTCTCCTAATTTCAGTAGGAAATGAAGGCACGTTTTGCGAAAAATTCTCTCAAGCGAGTTCTCCCATAGACATGTAATTTACATTGTTTCCTTTCAATATCCATTCCGTGTTTCCGAACACACTACATACATCAAGGATTTGAGTACATTTCAATGAGTTGTGTACATGTGTATTAACAGAACTTTCATCACCATACGCATATTTATACATAGAAAGTTTTTTTTTTACTAGATTTCTCCTAATGTCAGTTTTTAAAACATGCAGTTTTCGCAGAAATATCTCTTGGAGCGAGTTCTACCCAATAGACATGCAATTACATAGAACCCGTCACGTGAAATTCCGTGTTCCGAAAAAGCTACATGCATCACGGATTCGACAAATATTCCCAACTACACAGTCTTTAGCATAAGGATTACCGCCACTTTCATCCCCCATAAAAGCCATATTGACCCTTTGAAGCATTTTTCTATATTTCGAAATATTTTCCTAATGCCAGTTTTGAAAATGAGGCAGAATTCGCAGAAAAAGCTCTTGGAGATAGTTCTAACCCAAGTGATATTTATTTTCATAGATTCGCTCCCCGTGATATTCTGTGATCCAACACACTTCATGTATCGCGGATTCGAAAATATTCACTACAGATTTGTTAGCATGCGGATTACCGAACTTTCATCCACCCTACAAGGCTATTTACAACTAGAAGCATTTTCTCTGATTTCACAGAGATTTCCAAATGCCAGTGTCGAAACTGAGGCAGATTTCACGGCAAAATCTCTTGGATCGGGTTCAAAACTAAAGACATGTAATTTGCATGGATTCGCTCACCGTGAAATTCCGTGTTCCGAACACACTACATGCATCTCGGATTCGACAAATATTCACTACAGAGTTGTTAGCAAGTGGATTACAGAACTTTCATCCACCATACATGGCTTAATGACACTTTGAAGAATTTTCTCAGATTTCACAGGTTAGTTTTAATGCCAGGTTTGAAAATGAGGCAGATTTGGCAGGAAAATGCTCTTGGAGCGAGTTCTAACCAAAAGATATGTAATTTACCGAGTTTCACTGACCGTGACATTCCGTGTTCTGAACACGTTACATGCATCACGGATTCGACAATCATTCTTTAATGAGTGGTGAACATGTGTATTACCGAACTTTCATCCACCTTACAATGCATATTTATACATAGAAGGTTTTTTCTGATTTAGTAGATTTCTCCTAATGTCAGTTTTAAATCATGCAGTTTTCGCAGAAATATCCTCTTGGAGCGAGTTCTACCCAATAGACATGCAATTTACATAGAACCCATCATCGTGAAATTCCGTGTTCCGAAAAAGCTACATGCATCACGGATTCGACAAATATTCACTACACAGTCTTTAGCATAAGGATTACCGCACTTTCATCCACCATAAAAGCCATATTGACACTTTGAAGGCATTTTCTCATATTTCGAAAGATTTTCCTAATGCCAGTTTTGAAAATGAGGCAGAATTCGCAGAAAAAGCTCTTGGAGCGAGTTCTACCCAAGGGACATTTATTTTACATAGATTCGCTCACCGTGATATTCTGTGTTCCGAACACGCTTCATGTATCGCGGATTCGACAAATATTCACTACAGAGTTGTTAGCATGCGGATTACCGAACTTTCATCCACCCTACAAGGCATATTTACACCGAGAATCTATTCATCTGAGTTCGCATGGTTTTCCTAACGCCAGTTTTGAAAATCAGGCAGATTTCTCAGAAAAATCTCTTGGAGTGATTTGTAACCAAGAGAAATGTAATTTACATAAACTCCTTGGCCATGAAATTCCGTGTTCCAAACATGCTACATGCATAATTGTTTCGACAAATATTCACTACAGATTTGTTAGCATGTGGATTACCGAACTTTCATCACAATAGATTGAATATTGATACTTAGAACTATTTTCTCAAATTTTGCAGCGTTTTCCAAACCCCAGTTTCAAAAATGAAGCAGTTTTCGCAGAAAAATACTCTTGGAGCAACTTCTAACCAATAGAGAAGTAATTTACATTGTTTCAATCACCGTGAAATTCCACGTTCCGAACACGGTATATGCATCACGGATAAGATAAAGATTCTTTAATATGTTGTGAAAATGTGGATTACCGAACTTTCTTCCAACATAAAGGCATATTTGCACCTAGAAATATTTACTCTCATTTTGAAGCTTTCTCCAAACTTCAGATTCGATAATCATGCAATTTTCGCAGAAAAATCCTATTCTATCTAGTTCTACCCAATAGAATTGTAATTTACATTCTTTCATTATGCTGAAATTCCGTTTTCCAAAAGCGCTCCATGAATCACGGTTTGAAAAATAGTTACTACACAGTTATTAACATGTGGATTACCGGACTTTCATTCACCATTCAAGGCATACTGACACTTAGAAGCATTTTCTCAGATTTCACAGGGTTCTCCTAATGGCAGTTAGGAAAATGAGGCACGTTTCGCAGAAAAATTCTCTTCAAGCGAGTTCTACCCAATAGACATGTAATTTACATTGTTTCCTTCAATATGACATTCCGTATTCCGAACACGTTACATGCATCACAAATTCGACAAACATTCTTTAATTAGTGTGAGCATGTGGATTACCAAACTTTCATCCACCATACAAGGCATATTTACACCTAGAAGTGTTTATTCTGATTTCGCTGTTTTTTCCTAACATCCAGTTTCGAAAATCATGAAATTTTCGCTGAAAATTTCAATTCAAGCGAGTTCTATCCAGTAGAATTGTTATTTTCCGAGGTTCACTCACCGAGACATTCCGTGTTCCGAAAACGTTACATTAATCACGGCTTCCACAAACATTATTTAATGACCGTGAGCATGTGGATTACCGATGTTTCAACCACAATACAAGGCATATTTACACCTAGAAATATTTACTTAGATTTCGCAGGTTTTTCCTAACGTCAGTTACGAAAATCAGGCAGTTTTCGCAGAAAAATTCTCTTGCTGCATGTTCGATCCAATAGACATCCCATTTTCATAGATACCGTCACCGTAACATTCCGTGTTCCGAAAAAGTTACGTGCACATTGGATTCAACAAATGCTCACAGCTGAGTTGTTAGAATGTGAATTACACTTCTTTAATAAACCATTGAAGACATAATGTCACTTTAAAGCATTTGCTCAGATTTTGCAGTGTTTTCATAACACCAGTTTCCAAACAGAGGTAGATTTTACAGTAAAATGCTCCTGGAGCGGGTTCTCACCAATAGATATGTAATTTACATAGTTTCCTTCAACGTGACATTCCGTGTTCCGAACACACTACATACATCACGGATTTGAGTAACATTTTCAATGAGTTGTGTACATGTGTATTACAGAACTTTCATCCACCATACCAAGCATATTTATACCTAAAAATATCAACTCTGAGTTTGCAGCATTTTCCTAATAGCAGTTACAAAAATCAGGCAGTTTCCTAAGGAAAAAATCTTTTGGAACGTTTTCTACCCAAAAGATATGTAAATTACATAGATTCTCCCGCTGTGAAATTCCATATTTTGAACACGCTTCATGCAGATATGATTCGATAAAAATACACTACAGAGATGTTTGCATGTGGATTACAGGACTTTCATCACAATACAACGCATATTGATGCTTAGAAGCATTTTCTCTGATTTCACAGAGATTTCCAAACGCCAGTGTCGAAACTGAGGCAGATTTCACGGCAAAAATCTCTTGGATCGGGTTCAAAACTAAAGACATGTAATTTACATGGATTCGCTCACCCGTGAAATTCCTGTGTCCGAACACAGCTACATGCATCTCGGATTCGACAAATATTCACTACAGTAGTTGTTAGCAAGTGGATTACAGAACTTTCATCCACCATACATGGCTTAATGACACTTTGAAGAATTTTCTCAGATTTCACAGGTTAGTTTTAATGCCCAGGTTTGAAAATGAGGCAGATTTGGCAGGAAAATGCTCTTGGAGCGAGTTCTAACCAAAAGATATGTAATTTACCTAGTTTCACTCACCGTGACATTCCGTGTTCTGAACACGTTACATGCATCACGGATTCGACAATCATTCTTTAATGAGTGGTGAACATGTGTATTACCGAACTTTCATCCACCTTACAATGCATATTATACATAGAAGGTTTTTTCTGATTTAGTTAGATAGTTTTAATGGTTTTCGCAGAAATATCCTCTTGGAGCGAGTTCTACCCAATAGACATGCAATTTACATAGAACCCGTCATCGTGAAATTCCGTGTTCCGAAAAAGCTACATGCATCACGGATTCGACAAATATTCACTACACAGTCTTTAGCATAAGGATTACCGCACTTTCATCCACCATAAAAGCCATATTGACACTTTGAAGCATTTTCTCATATTTCGAAATATTTTCCTAATGCCAGTTTTGAAAATGAGGCAGAATTCGCAGAAAAAGCTCTTGGAGCGAGTTCTACCCAAGTGATATTTATTTTACATAGATTCGCTCACCGTGATATTCTGTGATCCGAACACACTTCATGTATCGCGGATTCGAAAATATTCACTACAGAGTTGTTAGCATGCGGATTACCGAACTTTCATCCACCCTACAAGGCATATTTACACCGAGAATCTATTCATCTGAGTTCCCATGGTTTTCCTAACGCCAGTTTTGAAAATCAGGCAGATTTCTCAGAAAAATCTCTTGGAGTGATTTCTAACCAAGAGAAATGTAATTTACATAAACTCCTTGGCCATGAAATTCCGTGTTCCAAACATGCTACATGCATAATTGTTTCGACAAGTATTCACTACAGATTTGTTAGCAAGTGGATTACAGAACTTTCATCCACCATACATCTTAATGACACTTTGAAGAATTTTCTCAGATTTCACAGGTTAGTTTTAATGCCAGGTTTGAAAATGAGGCAGATTTGGCAGGAAAATGCTCTTGGAGCGAGTTCTAACCAAAAGATATGTAATTTACCGAGTTTCACTCACCGTGACATTCCGTGTTCTGAACACGTTACATGCATCACGGATTCGACAATCATTCTTTAATGAGTGGTGAACATGTGTATTACCGAACTTTCATCCACCTTACAATGCATATTTATACATAGAAGGTTTTTTTTTTAGTAGATTTCTCCTAATGTCAGTTTTAAATCATGCAGTTTTCGCAGAAATCCTCTTGGAGCGAGTTCTACTCAATAGACATGCAATTTACATAGAACCCATCATCGTGAAATTCCGTGTTCCGAAAAGCTACATGCATCACGGATTCGACAAATATTCACTACACAGTCTTTAGCATAAGGATTACCGCACTTTCATCCACCATAAAAGCCATATTGACACTTTGAGGCATTTTCTCATTTTTGAAAGATTTTCCTAATGCCAGTTTTGAAACTGAGGCAGAATTCGCAGAAAAAGCTCTTGGAGCGAGTTCTACCCAAGGGACATTTATTTTACATAGATTCGCTCACCGTGATATTCTGTGTTCCGAACACGCTTCATGTATCGCGGATTCGACAAATATTCACTACAGAGTTGTTAGCATGCGAATTACCGAACTTTCATCCACCCTACAAGGCATATTTACACCGAGAATCTATTCATCTGAGTTCCCATGGTTTTCCTAACGCCAGTTTTGAAAATCAGGCAGATTTCTCAGAAAAATCTCTTGGAGTGATTTGTAACCAAGAGAAATGTAATTTACATAAACTCCTTGGCCATGAAATTCCGTGTTCCAAACATGCTACATGCATAATTGTTTCGACAAATATTCACTACAGATTTGTTAGCATGTGGATTACCGAACTTTCATCACAATAGATTGAATATTGATACTTAGAACTATTTTCTCAAATTTTGCAGCGTTTTCCAAACCCCAGTTTCAAAAATGAAGCAGTTTTCGCAGAAAAAATACTCTTGGAGCAACTTCTAACCCAATAGAGAAGTAATTTACATTGTTTCAATCACCGTGAAATTCCACGTTCCGAACACGGTATATGCATCACGGATAAGAAAAGATTCTTTAATATGTTGTGAAAATGTGGATTACCGAACTTTCTTCCAACATAAAGGCATATTTGCACCTAGAAATATTTACTCTCATTTTGAAGCTTTCTCCAAACTTCAGATTCGATAATCATGCAATTTTCGCAGAAAAATCCTATTCTATCTAGTTCTACCCAATAGAATTGTAATTTACATTCTTTTCATTATGCTGAAATTCCGTTTTTCAAAATCGCTCCATGAATCACGGTTTTGAAAAATAGTTACTACACAGTTATTAACATGTGGATTACCGGACTTTCATTCACCATTCAAGGCATACTGACACTTAGAAGCATTTTCTCAGATTTCACAGGGTTCTCCTAATGGCAGTTAGAAATGAGGCACGTTTCGCAGAAAAATTCTCTTCAAGCGAGTTCTACCCAATAGACATGTAATTTACATTGTTTCCTTCAATATGACATTCCGTATTCCGAACACGTTACATGCATCACAAATTCGACAAACATTCTTTAATTAGTGTGAGCATGTGGATTACAAACTTTCATCCACCATACAAGGCATATTTACACCTAGAAGTGTTTATTCTGATTTCGCTGTTTTTTCCTAACATCCAGTTTCGAAAATCATGAAATTTTCGCTGAAAATTTCAATTCAAGCGAGTTCTATCCAGTAGAATTGTTATTTTCCGAGGTTCACTCACCGAGACATTCCGTGTTCCGAAAACGTTACATTAATCACGGCTTCCACAAACATTATTTAATGACCGTGAGCATGTGGATTACCGATGTTTCAACCACAATACAAGGCATATTTACACCTAGAATATTTACTTAGATTTTCGCAGGTTTTTCCTAACGTCAGTTACGAAAATCAGGCAGTTTTCGCAGAAAAATTCTCTTGCTGCATGTTCGATCCAATAGACATCCCATTTTCATAGATACCGTCACCGTAACATTCCGTGTTCCGAAAAAGTTACGTGCACATTGGATTCAACAAATGCTCACAGCTGAGTTGTTAGAATGTGAATTACACTTCTTTAATAAACCATTGAAGACATAATGTCACTTTAAAGCATTTGCTCAGATTTTGCAGTGTTTTCATAACACCAGTTTCCAAACAGAGGTAGATTTTACAGTAAAATGCTCCTGGAGCGGGTTCTCAACCAATAGATATGTAATTTACATAGTTTCCTTCAACGTGACATTCCGTGTTCCAACACACTACATACATCACGGATTTGAGTAACATTTTCAATGAGTTGTGTACATGTGTATTACAGAACTTTCATCCACCATACCAAGCATATTATACCTAAAAATATCAACTCTGAGTTTGCAGCATTTTCCTAATAGCAGTTACAAAAATCAGGCAGTTTCCTAAGGAAAAAATCTTTTGGAACGTTTTCTACCCAAAAGATATGTAAATTACATAGATTCTCCCGCTGTGAAATTCCATATTTGAACACGCTTCATGCAGATATGATTCGATAAAAATACACTACAGAGATGTTTGCATGTGGATTACAGGACTTTCATCACAATACAACGCATATTGATGCTTAGAAGCATTTTCTCTGATTTCACAGAGATTTTCCAAATGCCAGTGTCGAAACTGAGGCAGATTTCACGGCAAAAATCTCTTGGATCGGGTTCAAAACTAAAGACATGTAATTTGCATGGATTCGCTCACCGTGAAATTCGTGTCCGAACAACTACATGCATCTCGGATTCGACAAATATCACTACCGAGTTGTAGCAAGTGGATTACAGAACTTTCATCCACCATACAGGCTTAATGACACTTTGAAGGAATTCTCAGATTTCACAGGTTAGTTTTAATGCCAGGTTTTTGAAAATGAGGCAGATTTGGAAGGAAAATGCTCTTGGAGCGAGTTCTAACAAAAGATATGTAATTTACCGAGTTTCACTCACCGTGACCTTCCGTGTTCTGAACACGTTACATGCATCACGGATTCGACACTCATTCTTTAATGAGTGGTGAACTGGTATTACCGAAACTTTCATCACCCTTACAATGCATATTTATACTAGAAGGTTTTTTCTGATTTAGTAGATTTCTCCTTAATGTCAGTTTGAAATCATGCAGTTTTCGCAGAATTATCTCTTGGAGCGAGTCTACTCAATAGACATGCAATTTACATAGAACCCATCATCGTGAAATTCCGTGTTCCGAAAAAGCTACATGCATCACGGATTCGACAAATATTCACTACAGAGTCTTTAGCATAAGGATTACCGCACTTTCATCCACCATAAAAGCCATATTGACACTTTGAGCATTTTCTCATATTTCGAAATTTTCCTAATGCCAGTTTTGAAAATGAGGCAGAATTCGCAGAAAAAGTTCTTGGAGTGAGTTCTACCCAAGGGAGATTTATGTTACATAGATTCACTCACCGTGATATTCTGTGTTCCGAACACGCTTCATGTATCGCGGATTCGACAAATATTCACTACAGAGTTGTTAGCATGCGATTACCGAACTTTCATCCACCCTACAAGGCATATTTACACCGAGAATCTATTCATCTGAGTTCCCATGGTTTTCCTAACGCCAGTTTTGAAAATCAGGCAGATTTCTCAGAAAAATCTCTTGGAGTGATTTCTAACCAAGAGAAATGTAATTTACATAAACTCCTTGGCCATGAAATTCCGTGTTCCAAACATGCTACATGCATAATTGTTTCGACAAGTATTCACTACAGATTTGTTAGCAAGTGGATTACAGCACTTTCATCCACCATAGATTACTTACTGACACTTTGAAGAATTTTCTCAAATTTCACAGTTTAGTTTTAATGCCAGGTTTGAAAATGAGGCAGATTTGGCAGGAAAATGCTCTTGGAGCGAGTTCTACCCAAAAGATATGTAATTTACCTAGTTTCAGTCACCGTGACATTCCGTGTTCAGAACACGTTACATGCTTCACGGACACGACAAACATTCTTTAATGAGTGGTGAACATGTGTATTACCGAAATTTCATCCACTTTACAATGCATATTTATACATAGAAAGTTTTTTTTTTTACTAGATTTCTCCTAATGTCAGTTTTTAAAACATGCAGTTTTCGCAGAAATATCCTCTTGGAGCGAGTTCTACCCAATAGACATGCAATTTACATAGAACCCGTCATCGTGAAATTCCGTGTTCCGAAAAA
>NC_045712.1:49624397-49638757 GCF_009834535.1 Camelus ferus | reverse complement strand
ATGCTGGGGAAAGGAGGGGTTGATTTGGAAATGCAGGTATCATTTAGTGCCTCCCCCTGGACAGGGGAGGTAATTAGCGGACTTCCCCCTGCAGGGAAGAGCTTTGACAACCAGGCAGCTGCGTGAAGGGCGGCCCCAAACTTCCCCCCACCCACTCGTCCACTTTCCGGAATTCTGAGTGTGGGGAGGATCCGTCCTCTGTCTGCGGCACCTGGGATCTCCTAGGAGCCCTCCGCGTGTCTTCCCTGAGTGTCTCCTAGTGAGGGCTGACGGAAAAATCCGGGGTAGGTCTGGAAATGCAGGTAGAAACTTGTGCCTCCCCCCTGGACAGAGGAGGTACTTAGCGGAGTTCCCCCTGCCAGGGACACAGCCTGTGACACCAAGGCAGCTGCGTGGTGGGCGGCCCCAAACCTCCGCCACCCACTAGGCCGATTTCCGGATTTCTGAGTGTGGGCCGTTCCATCCACTGTCTGCAGCACCTGGGATCACCTAGGAGCCCTCCGCGTGTCTTCCCCGTGTGTCTGCTAGTGCGGGCTGCCGGCGAAATGCTGGGGTTGTGCTGGAAATGCAGGTGGAATGTAGTGCCTCCCCCTGGACAAGGGAGGTAATTAGCGGACTTCCCTCTGCCAGGGAACATTTTTGAAACCAGGCAGCTTCGTGGAGGGCGGCTAAAAAACCTCCCACACCCACTAGGCCGATTTCCGGATTTCTGAGTTTGGGTGGTTCCGTCCTCTGTCTGCAGGTCTTGGGATCTCCTTGGAGCCCTCCGCGTATCTTCCACGAGTGACTCATAGTGCGGGCTGCCGGGGAAATGCGGGGGATGGGCTTGAAATTCAAGGTAGCATCTAGTGACTCCCCCTGGACAGGGGAGGTAATTAGCGGACTTCCCCCTGTCCAGGAACATTTGTGAAACCAGGCAGCTGCTTGGGGAAGGCGGCCCCAAACCTCCCTCACCCACTCGGCCGCGTTCCGGAATTCTGATTTTTTGGCAGGTTCGGTCCTCTGTCTGCAGCGCCTGGGACCTCTTAGGAGCCATAAGCGTGACTTCCCCGAGTGTCTGATAGTGCGGGAGGCCGGGTAAAGGCGGGGGTTGGGCTGGAAATTCAGGTAGCATGTAGTGCCTGCACCTGGACAGGGGAGGTAATTAGCGGAATTCCCTCTGCCAGGGAACAGCTGTGACACCAGGAAGCTGTGTTTCAGTTCGGCCAAACCTCCCCCACCTTCTCGTCCGCGTTCCGGAATTCTGAGTGTGGGGAGGTTCAGTCCTCTGTCTGCAGGGCCTGGGATCACCTAGGAGCCCTCCGGGTGTCTTTCCCGAGTGACTCCGTGTGCGGGCTGCCGGGGAAATGTGGAGGAAGGCCTGGAAATTCAGGTAGAATCTAGTGCCTCCCCCTAGACAGGGGAGGTATTAGCGGGCTTCCACGAGCCTGGGAAGAGCTGTGACACCAGGCAGCTGCGTGGAGGGCGGCCCCAATCCTCCCCTACCCACTTGGCTGCTTTCCGGAATTCTGATGGTTGGGAGGTTCCGTCCTCTGTCTGCAGGGCCTGGGATCTCCTAGGAGCCCTCCGCGTGTCTTCCCCGAGTGTCTGCTAGTGTGGGATTCCGGCGAAAGCCAGGGGTTGGGCTGGAAATGCAGGTAGAATCTAGTGCCTCCCCCTGGACAGGGGAGGTAATTAGCGGATTTCCCCCTGCCAGGGAACAGCTGTGACACCAGGCAGCTGCGTGAAGGGCAGCCCCAAAACTCCCCAACCCACTCGGCCCTTTTCCGGAATTTTGAGTGTTGGGAGGTTCCATCCTCGGTCTGCAGCACCTGGGATTTCCTAGGAGCCCTCCGCGTGTCTTCCCTGAGTGTCTCCTAGTGCAGGCTGCCAGGGAAAATCGGAGGTTGTGCTGAAATGCAGGTAGCATCTAGTGCCATCCCCTGGACAGGGAAGGTATTTATCGGTCTTCCACCTGCAAGGGAAGAACTGTGACACTAAGCAGCTGAGTGGAGTGCGGCCCCAATCCTCCCCTACCCACTTGGCCGCTTTCCGGAATTCTGATTTTGGGGAGGTTCCGTCCTCTGTCTGCAGGGCCTGGGATCTCCTAGGAGCCCTCCGCGTGTCTTCCCCGAGTGTCTGCTAGTGCGGGAGGCCGGGTAAAGGCGGGGGTTTGGCTGGAAATTCAGGTAGCATGTAGTGCCTCCCCCGGGACAGGGGAGGTAATTAGAGGAATTCCCCCTGCCAGGGAACAGCTGTGAAACCAGGAAGCTGCGTGGAGGGCAGCCCCAAACCTCCCCAACCCACTCGGCCGCGTTCCGTAATTCTGAGTGTGGGGAGGTTCCGTACTCTGTCTGCAGTGCCTGGGATCTACTAGGAGCCCTCCGCGTGTCTTCCTCGAGTGTCTCCTAGTGCGGGATGCCGGGGAAAAGCGGGGGTTGGGTTGGAAATGCAGGTAGTATGTAGTGCCTCCCCCTGGAACCGGGGAGGTAATTAGCGGAATTCCTCCTGCCAGGGAACAGCTGTGACACCAGGCAGCTGCGTGGAGGGCGGCCCCAAAACTCCCTCACCCACTCGGCCGCGTTCCGCAAGTCTGACTGTGGGCAGGTTCCGTCCTCTGTCTGCAGCACCTGGGATCACTTAGGAGCCATAAGCGTGTCTTCCCTGAGTGTTTTATAGTGCGAGCTGCCGGGGAAAGTTCGTTGTTGGGCTGGAAATGCAGGTAGCAGGTAGTGGCTGCACCTGGACAGGGGAGGTAATTAGCGGAATTCCCTCTGCCATGGAACAGCTGTGACAACAGGAAGCTGTGTGGAAGGCGACCCCAAAACTCCCCCACCTACTCGGCCGCGTTCCGGAATTCTGAGTGTGGGGATGTTCAGTCCTCTGTCTGCAGGGCGTGGGATCACGTAGGAGCCCTCCGCGTGTCTTTCCCGAGTGACTCCGTGTGCGGCCTGCCGGGGAAATTCGAGGGAAAGCCTGGAATTTCAGGTAGAATCTAGTGCCTCCCCCTGGACAGGGGAGGTATTAGCGGACTTCCACGAGCCTGGGAAGAGCTGTGACAACAGGCAGCTGCGTGGAAGGCGGCCCCAAACCTCCCCAACCCACTCGGCCGCGTTCAGGAATTCTGAGTTTGGGGAGGTTCCGTCATCTGTCTGCAGCGCCAGGGATCTACTAGGAGCCCTCTGCGTGTCTTCCTCGAGTGTCTACTATTCCGTGAGGCCGGGGAAATGCGGGGGTTGGGCTGTAAATGCAGCTAGAATGTAGTGCCTCCCCCTGGACAGTGGAGTTAATTAGCGGACTTCCCCCTGCCAGGGAACAGCTGTGACACCAGGCAGCTGCGTGAAGGGCAGCCCCAAAACTCCCCAACCCACTCGTCCCCTTTCCGGAATTCTGAGTGTTGGGAGGTTCCGTCCTCGGTCTGCAGCGCCTGGGATCTCCTAGGAGCACTCCGCCTGTCTTCCCGAAGTGTCTTGTATTGCGGGCTGCCGGGGAAAGGCGGGGGATGTGCTGGAAAACAGGCAGCATCTAGTCGCTCCCCCTTGACAGGGGAGGAAATTAGCGGAATTCCCCCTGCCAGGGAACAGCTGTGACAACAGGCAGCTTCGTGGAGGGCGGCCCCAATCCTCCCAAAACCACTTGGCCGCTTTCCGGAATTCTGATTGTGGGGAGGTTCCGTCCTCTGTCTGCAGGGCCTGGGATCACCTAGGAGCCCTCCGCGTGTATTTCCCGAGTGACTCCGTGTGCGGGCTGCCGGGGAAATGCGGGGGAAGGCCTGGAAATTAAGGTAGAATCTAGTGCCTCCCCCTAGACAGGGGAGGTATTAGCGGACTTCCACGAGCCTGGGAAGAGCTGTGACACCAGGCAGGTGCGGGGATGGCGGCCCCAAACCTCCCCAACCCACTCGGCCGCGTTCAGGAATTCTGAGTTTGGGGAGGTTCCGTCATCTGTCTGCAGCGCCTGGGATCTACTAGGAGCCCTCTGCGTGTCTTCCTCGAGTGTCTCCTAGTGCGGGATGCCGAGGAAAGGCAGCGGTTGGGTTGGAAATGCAGGTAGTATGTAGTGCCTCCCCCTGGATAGGGGAGGAAATTAGCGGACTTCCCCCTGCCAGGGAACATTTGTGACAACAGGCAGCTGCGTGAAGGGCGGCCCCAAATCTCCCCCACCCACGCGGCCGGTTTCAGGAATTCTGAGTGTGGGGAGGATCCGTCCTCGGTCTGCAGCACCTGGGATCCCCTAGGAGCCCTCCGCTTGTCATCACTGAGTGTCTCCTAATGCGGGCTGCAGGGGAAAATCGGGGGTTGGGCTGGAAATGCAGGTAGAAACTTGTGCCTCCCCCTGGACAGAGGAGGTAATTAGCGGAGTTCCCCCTGCCAGGGAACAGCTGTGACACCAGGCAGCTGCGTGGTGGGCGGCCCCAAACCTCCGCCACCCACTAGGCCGATTTCCGGATTTCTGAGTGTGGGCCGTTCCATCCACTGTCTGCAGCACCTGGGATCACCTAGGAGCCCTCCGCGTGTCTTCCCCGTGTGTCTGCTAGTGCGGGCTGCCGGCGAAATGCTGGGGTTGTGCTGGAAATGCAGGTGGAATGTAGTGCCTCCCCCTGGACAAGGGAGGTAATTAGCGGACTTCCCTCTGCCAGGGAACATTTTTGAAACCAGGCAGCTTCGTGGAGGGCGGCTAAAAAACCTCCCACACCCACTAGGCCGATTTCCGGATTTCTGAGTTTGGGTGGTTCCGTCCTCTGTCTGCAGGTCTTGGGATCTCCTTGGAGCCCTCCGCGTATCTTCCACGAGTGACTCATAGTGCGGGCTGCCGGGGAAATGCGGGGGATGGGCTTGAAATTCAGGTAGCATCTAGTGACTCCCCCTGGACAGGGGAGGTAATTAGCGGACTTCCCCCTGCCAGGGAACATTTGTGAAACCAGGCAGCTGCTTGGGGGAAGGCGGCCCCAAACCTCCCTCACCCACTCGGCCGCGTTCCGGAATTCTGATTTTTGGCAGGTTCGGTCCTCTGTCTGCAGCGCCTGGGACCTCTTAGGAGCCATAAGCGTGACTTCCCCGAGTGTCTGATAGTGCGGGAGGCCGGGTAAAGGCGGGGGTTGGGCTGGAAATTCAGGTAGCATGTAGTGCCTGCACCTGGACAGGGGAGGTAATTAGCGGAATTCCCTCTGCCAGGGAACAGCTGTGACACCAGGAAGCTGTGTTCAGTTCGGCCAAAACCTCCCCCACCTTCTCGTCCGCGTTCCGGAATTCTGAGTGTGGGGAGGTTCAGTCCTCTGTCTGCAGGGCCTGGGATCACCTAGGAGCCCTCCGGGTGTCTTTCCCGAGTGACTCCGTGTGCGGGCTGCCGGGGAAATGTGGAGGAAGGCCTGGAAATTCAGGTAGAATCTAGTGCCTCCCCCTAGACAGGGGAGGTATTAGCGGGCTTCCACGAGCCTGGGAAGAGCTGTGACACCAGGCAGCTGCGTGGAGGGCGGCCCCAATCCTCCCCTACCCACTTGGCTGCTTTCCGGAATTCTGATGGTTGGGAGGTTCCGTCCTCTGTCTGCAGGGCCTGGGATCTCCTAGGAGCCCTCCGCGTGTCTTCCCCGAGTGTCTGCTAGTGTGGGATTCCGGCGAAAGCCAGGGGTTGGGCTGGAAATGCAGGTAGAATCTAGTGCCTCCCCCTGGACAGGGGAGGTAATTAGCGGATTTCCCCCTGCCAGGGAACAGCTGTGACACCAGGCAGCTGCGTGAAGGGCAGCCCCAAAACTCCCCAACCCACTCGGCCCTTTTCCGGAATTTTGAGTGTTGGGAGGTTCCATCCTCGGTCTGCAGCACCTGGGATTTCCTAGGAGCCCTCCGCGTGTCTTCCCTGAGTGTCTCCTAGTGCAGGCTGCCAGGGAAAATCGGAGGTTGTGCTGAAATGCAGGTAGCATCTAGTGCCATCCCCTGGACAGGGAAGGTATTTATCGGTCTTCCACCTGCAAGGGAAGAACTGTGACACTAAGCAGCTGAGTGGAGTGCGGCCCCAATCCTCCCCTACCCACTTGGCCGCTTTCCGGAATTCTGATTTTGGGGAGGTTCCGTCCTCTGTCTGCAGGGCCTGGGATCTCCTAGGAGCCCTCCGCGTGTCTTCCCCGAGTGTCTGCTAGTGCGGGAGGCCGGGTAAAGGCGGGGGTTTGGCTGGAAATTCAGGTAGCATGTAGTGCCTCCCCCGGGACAGGGGAGGTAATTAGAGGAATTCCCCCTGCCAGGGAACAGCTGTGAAACCAGGAAGCTGCGTGGAGGGCAGCCCCAAACCTCCCCAACCCACTCGGCCGCGTTCCGTAATTCTGAGTGTGGGGAGGTTCCGTACTCTGTCTGCAGTGCCTGGGATCTACTAGGAGCCCTCCGCGTGTCTTCCTCGAGTGTCTCCTAGTGCGGGATGCCGGGGAAAAGCGGGGGTTGGGTTGGAAATGCAGGTAGTATGTAGTGCCTCCCCCTGGAACCGGGGAGGTAATTAGCGGAATTCCTCCTGCCAGGGAACAGCTGTGACACCAGGCAGCTGCGTGGAGGGCGGCCCCAAAACTCCCTCACCCACTCGGCCGCGTTCCGCAAGTCTGACTGTGGGCAGGTTCCGTCCTCTGTCTGCAGCACCTGGGATCACTTAGGAGCCATAAGCGTGTCTTCCCTGAGTGTTTTATAGTGCGAGCTGCCGGGGAAAGTTCGTTGTTGGGCTGGAAATGCAGGTAGCAGGTAGTGGCCTGCACCTGGACAGGGGAGGTAATTAGCGGAATTCCCTCTGCCATGGAACAGCTGTGACAACAGGAAGCTGTGTGGAAGGCGACCCCAAAACTCCCCCACCTACTCGGCCGCGTTCCGGAATTCTGAGTGTGGGGATGTTCAGTCCTCTGTCTGCAGGGCGTGGGATCACGTAGGAGCCCTCCGCGTGTCTTTCCCGAGTGACTCCGTGTGCGGCCTGCCGGGGAAATTCGAGGGAAAGCCTGGAATTTCAGGTAGAATCTAGTGCCTCCCCCTGGACAGGGGAGGTATTAGCGGACTTCCACGAGCCTGGGAAGAGCTGTGACAACAGGCAGCTGCGTGGAAGGCGGCCCCAAACCTCCCCAACCCACTCGGCCGCGTTCAGGAATTCTGAGTTTGGGGAGGTTCCGTCATCTGTCTGCAGCGCAAGGGATCTACTAGGAGCCCTCTGCGTGTCTTCCTCGAGTGTCTACTATTCGTGAGGCCGGGGAAATGCGGGGGTTGGGCTGTAAATGCAGCTAGAATGTAGTGCCTCCCCCTGGACAGTGGAGTTAATTAGCGGACTTCCCCCTGCCAGGGAACAGCTGTGACACCAGGCAGCTGCGTGAAGGGCAGCCCCAAAACTCCCCAACCCACTCGTCCCCTTTCCGGAATTCTGAGTGTTGGGAGGTTCCGTCCTCGGTCTGCAGCGCCTGGGATCTCCTAGGAGCACTCCGCCTGTCTTCCCGAAGTGTCTTGTATTGCGGGCTGCCGGGGAAAGGCGGGGGATGTGCTGGAAAACAGGCAGCATCTAGTCGCTCCCCCTTGACAGGGGAGGAAATTAGCGGAATTCCCCCTGCCAGGGAACAGCTGTGACAACAGGCAGCTTCGTGGAGGGCGGCCCCAATCCTCCCAAAACCACTTGGCCGCTTTCCGGAATTCTGATTGTGGGGAGGTTCCGTCCTCTGTCTGCAGGGCCTGGGATCACCTAGGAGCCCTCCGCGTGTATTTCCCGAGTGACTCCGTGTGCGGGCTGCCGGGGAAATGCGGGGGAAGGCCTGGAAATTAAGGTAGAATCTAGTGCCTCCCCCTAGACAGGGGAGGTATTAGCGGACTTCCACGAGCCTGGGAAGAGCTGTGACACCAGGCAGGTGCGGGGATGGCGGCCCCAAACCTCCCCAACCCACTCGGCCGCGTTCAGGAATTCTGAGTTTGGGGAGGTTCCGTCATCTGTCTGCAGCGCCTGGGATCTACTAGGAGCCCTCTGCGTGTCTTCCTCGAGTGTCTCCTAGTGCGGGATGCCGAGGAAAGGCAGCGGTTGGGTTGGAAATGCAGGTAGTATGTAGTGCCTCCCCCTGGATAGGGGAGGAAATTAGCGGACTTCCCCCTGCCAGGGAACATTTGTGACAACAGGCAGCTGCGTGAAGGGCGGCCCCAAATCTCCCCCACCCACGCGGCCGGTTTCAGGAATTCTGAGTGTGGGGAGGATCCGTCCTCGGTCTGCAGCACCTGGGATCCCCTAGGAGCCCTCCGCTTGTCATCACTGAGTGTCTCCTAATGCGGGCTGCAGGGGAAAATCGGGGGTTGGGCTGGAAATGCAGGTAGCAACTTGTGCCTGCCCCTGGACAGGAGAGGTAATTAGCGGACTTCCCCCTGCCAGGGAACAGCTGTGACACCAGACAGCTGCGTGAATGGCGGCCCAAATCCTCCCCGACCCACTCGGGCGTGTTCCGGAATTCTGAGGGTGGGGAGGTTCCGTCCTCTGTTTGCAGCGCCTGGGATCTCCTAGGAGCCCTCCGCGTGTCTTCCCCAAGTGTCTCCTATTGCGGGCTGCCTGGGCAAGCCGGGGGATGGGCTGGAAATGCAGATTGCATCTAGTCGCTCCCCCTTGACAAGGGAGGTAATTAGCGGAATTCCCCCGTCCATGGAACATCTGTGACAACAGGCAGCTGCGTGGAGGGCGGCCCCAATCCTCCCCTACCCACTTGGCTGCTTTCCGGAATTCTGATTGTGGGGAGGTTCCGTCCTCAGTCTGCAGGGCCTGGGATCTCCTAGGAGCCCTCCGCGTTTCTTCCCCGAGTGTCTGCTAGTGCGGGGTTCCGGCAAAAGCCGGGAGATGGGCTGGAAATGCAGGTAGAATCTATTGCCTCCACCTGGACAGGGGAGGTAATTAGCGGACTTCCCCCTGCCAGGGAACAGCTGTGACAACAGGAAGCTGCGTGGAAAGCGACCCCAAACCTCCCCAAAACCCTCGGCTGGGTTCCGTAATTCTGAGTGTGGGGAGGTTCTGTCCTCTGTCTGCAGAGCCTGGGATCTACTAGGAACCCTCCGCGTGTCTTCTTCGAGTGTCTCCTAGTGCGGGATGCTGGGGAAAGGAGGGGATTGATTTGGAAGTGCAGGTATCATTTAGTGCCTCCCCCTGGACAGGGGAGGTAATTAGCGGACTTCCCCCTGCAGGGAAGAGCTGTGACACCAGGCAGCTGCGTGAAGGGCGGCCCCAAACTTCCCCCACCCACTCGTCCACTTTCCGGAATTCTGAGTGTGGGGAGGATCCGTCCTCTGTCTGCGGCACCTGGGATCTCCTAGGAGCCCTCCGCGTGTCTTCCCTGAGTGTCTCCTAGTGAGGGCTGACGGAAAAATCCGGGGTAGGTCTGGAAATGCAGGTAGAAACTTGTGCCTCCCCCTGGACAGAGGAGGTAATTAGCGGAGTTCCCCCTGCCAGGGAACAGCTGTGACACCAGGCAGCTGCGTGGTGGGCGGCCCCAAACCTCCGCCACCCACTAGGCCGATTTCCGGATTTCTGAGTGTGGGCCGTTCCGTCCACTGTCTGCAGCACCTGGGATCACCTAGGAGCCCTCCGCGTGTCTTCCCCATGTGTCTGCTAGTGCGGGCTGCCGGCGAAATGCTGGGGTTGTGCTGGAAATGCAGGTGGAATGTAGTGCCTCCCCCTGGACAAGGGAGGTAATTAGCGGACTTCCCTCTGCCAGGGAACATTTTTGAAACCAGGCAGCTTCGTGGAGGGCGGCTAAAAAACCTCCCACACCCACTAGGCCGATTTCCGGATTTCTGAGTTTGGGTGGTTCCGTCCTCTGTCTGCAGGTCTTGGGATCTCCTTGGAGCCCTCCGCGTATCTTCCACGAGTGACTCATAGTGCGGGCTGCCGGGGAAATGCGGGGGATGGGCTTGAAATTCAGGTAGCATCTAGTGACTCCCCCTGGACAGGGGAGGTAATTAGCGGACTTCCCCCTGCCAGGGAACATTTGTGAAACCAGGCAGCTGCTTGGGGGAAGGCGGCCCCAAACCTCCCTCACCCACTCGGCCGCGTTCCGGAATTCTGATTTTTGGCAGGTTCGGTCCTCTGTCTGCAGCGCCTGGGACCTCTTAGGAGCCATAACCGTGACTTCCCCGAGTGTCTGCTAGTGCGGGAGGCCGGGTAAAGGCGGGGGTTGGGCTGGAAATTCAGGTAGCATTTAGTGCCTGCACCTGGACAGGGGAGGTAATTAGCGGACTTCCCCCTGCCAGGGAACATTTGTGAAACCAGGCAGCTGCTTGGGGGAAGGAGGCCCCAAACCTCCCTCACCCACTCGGCCGCGTTCCGGAATTCTGATTTTTGGCAGGTTCGGTCCTCTGTCTGCAGCGCCTGGGACCTCTTAGGAGCCATAAGCGTGACTTCCCCGAGTGTCTGCTAGTGCGGGAGGCCGGGTAAAGGCGGGGGTTGGGCTGGAAATTCAGGTAGCATGTAGTGCCTGCACCTGGACAGGGGAGGTAATTAGCGGAATTCCCTCTGCCAGGGAACAGCTGTGACACCAGGAAGCTGCGTTCAGTTCGGCAACAAAACCTCCCCCACCTTCTCGTCCGCGTTCCGGAATTCTGAGTGTGGGGAGGTTCAGTCCTCTGTCTGCAGGGCCTGGGATCAACTAGGAGCCCTCCGGGTGTCTTTCCCGAGTGACTCCGTGTGCGGGCTGCCGGGGAAATGTGGAGGAAGGCCTGGAAATTCAGGTAGAATCTAGTGCCTCCCCCTAGACAGGGGAGGTATTAGCGGGCTTCCACGAGCCTGGGAAGAGCTGTGACACCAGGCAGCTGCGTGGAGGGCGGCCACAATCCTCCCCTACCCACTTGGCTGCTTTCCGGAATTCTGATGGTTGGGAGGTTCCGTCCTCTGTCTGCAGGGCCTGGGATCTCCTAGGAGCCCTCCGCGTGTCTTCCCCGAGTGTCTGCTAGTGTGGGATTCCGGCGAAAGCCAGGGGTTGGGCTGGAAATGCAGGTAGAATCTAGTGCCTCCCCCTGGACAGGGGAGGTAATTAGCGGATTTCCCCCTGCCAGGGAACAGCTGTGACACCAGGCAGCTGCGTGAAGGGCAGCCCCAAAACTCCCCAACCCACTCGGCCCTTTTCCGGAATTTTGAGTGTTGGGAGGTTCCGTCCTCGGTCTGCAGCACCTGGGATTTCCTAGGAGCCCTCCGCGTGTCTTCCCTGAGTGTCTCCTAGTGCAGGCTGCCAGGGAAAATCGGAGGTTGTGCTGAAATGCAGGTAGCATCTAGTGCCATCCCCTGGACAGGGAAGGTATTTATCGGTCTTCCACCTGCAAGGGAAGAACTGTGACACTAAGCAGCTGAGTGGAGTGCGGCCCCAATCCTCCCCTACCCACTTGGCCGCTTTCCGGAATTCTGATTTTGGGGAGGTTCCGTCCTCTGTCTGCAGGGCCTGGGATCTCCTAGGAGCCCTCCGCGTGTCTTCCCCGAGTGTCTGCTAGTGCGGGAGGCCGGGTAAAGGCGGGGGTTTGGCTGGAAATTCAGGTAGCATGTAGTGCCTCCCCCGGGACAGGGGAGGTAATTAGAGGAATTCCCCCTGCCAGGGAACAGCTGTGAAACCAGGAAGCTGCGTGGAGGGCAGCCCCAAACCTCCCCAACCCACTCGGCCGCGTTCCGTAATTCTGAGTGTGGGGAGGTTCCGTACTCTGTCTGCAGTGCCTGGGATCTACTAGGAGCCCTCCGCGTGTCTTCCCTCGAGTGTCTGCCTAGTGCGGGATGCCGGGGAAAGCGGGGGTTTGGCTTGGAAATTCAGGTAGTATGTAGTGCCTCCCCCTGGAACCGGGGAGGTAATTAGCGGAATTCCTCCTGCCAGGGAACAGCTGTGACACCAGGCAGCTGCGTGGAGGGCGGCCCCAAAACTCCCTCACCCACTCGGCCGCGTTCCGCAAGTCTGACTGTGGGCAGGTTCCGTCCTCTGTCTGCAGCACCTGGGATCACTTAGGAGCCATAAGCGTGTCTTCCCTGAGTGTTTTATAGTGCGAGCTGCCGGGGAAAGTTCGTTGTTGGGCTGGAAATGCAGGTAGCAGGTAGTGGCCTGCACCTGGACAGGGGAGGTAATTAGCGGAATTCCCTCTGCCATGGAACAGCTGTGACAACAGGAAGCTGTGTGGAAGGCGACCCCAAAACTCCCCCACCTACTCGGCCGCGTTCCGGAATTCTGAGTGTGGGGATGTTCAGTCCTCTGTCTGCAGGGCGTGGGATCACGTAGGAGCCCTCCGCGTGTCTTTCCCGAGTGACTCCGTGTGCGGCCTGCCGGGGAAATTCGAGGGAAAGCCTGGAATTTCAGGTAGAATCTAGTGCCTCCCCCTGGACAGGGGAGGTATTAGCGGACTTCCACGAGCCTGGGAAGAGCTGTGACAACAGGCAGCTGCGTGGAAGGCGGCCCCAAACCTCCCCAACCCACTCGGCCGCGTTCAGGAATTCTGAGTTTGGGGAGGTTCCGTCATCTGTCTGCAGCGCCAGGGATCTACTTGGAGCCCTCTGCGTGTCTTCCTCGAGTGTCTACTATTTCGTGAGGCCGGGGAAATGCGGGGGTTGGGCTGTAAATGCAGCTAGAATGTAGTGCCTCCCCCTGGACAGTGGAGTTAATTAGCGGACTTCCCCCTGCCAGGGAACAGCTGTGACACCAGGCAGCTGCGTGAAGGGCAGCCCCAAAACTCCCCAACCCACTCGTCCCCTTTCCGGAATTCTGAGTGTTGGGAGGTTCCGTCCTCGGTCTGCAGCGCCTGGGATCTCCTAGGAGCACTCCGCCTGTCTTCCCGAAGTGTCTTGTATTGCGGGCTGCCGGGGAAAGGCGGGGGATGTGCTGGAAAACAGGCAGCATCTAGTCGCTCCCCCTTGACAGGGGAGGAAATTAGCGGAATTCCCCCTGCCAGGGAACAGCTGTGACAACAGGCAGCTTCGTGGAGGGCGGCCCCAATCCTCCCAAAACCACTTGGCCGCTTTCCGGAATTCTGATTGTGGGGAGGTTCCGTCCTCTGTCTGCAGGGCCTGGGATCACCTAGGAGCCCTCCGCGTGTATTTCCCGAGTGACTCCGTGTGCGGGCTGCCGGGGAAATGCGGGGGAAGGCCTGGAAATTAAGGTAGAATCTAGTGCCTCCCCCTAGACAGGGGAGGTATTAGCGGACTTCCACGAGCCTGGGAAGAGCTGTGACACCAGGCAGGTGCGGGGATGGCGGCCCCAAACCTCCCCAACCCACTCGGCCGCGTTCAGGAATTCTGAGTTTGGGGAGGTTCCGTCATCTGTCTGCAGCGCCTGGGATCTACTAGGAGCCCTCTGCGTGTCTTCCTCGAGTGTCTCCTAGTGCGGGATGCCGAGGAAAGGCAGCGGTTGGGTTGGAAATGCAGGTAGTATGTAGTGCCTCCCCCTGGATAGGGGAGGAAATTAGCGGACTTCCCCCTGCCAGGGAACATTTGTGACAACAGGCAGCTGCGTGAAGGGCGGCCCCAAATCTCCCCCACCCACGCGGCCGGTTTCAGGAATTCTGAGTGTGGGGAGGATCCGTCCTCGGTCTGCAGCACCTGGGATCCCCTAGGAGCCCTACGCTTGTCATCACTGAGTGTCTCCTAATGCGGGCTGCAGGGGAAAATCGGGGTTGGGCTGGAAATGCAGGTAGCAACTTGTGCCTGCCCCTGGACAGGAGAGGTAATTAGCGGACTTCCCCTGCCAGGGAACAGCTGTGACACCAGACAGCTGCGTGAATGGCGGCCCAAATCCTCCCCGACCCACTCGGGCGTGTTCCGGAATTCTGAGGGTGGGGAGGTTCCGTCCTCTGTTTGCAGCGCCTGGGATCTCCTAGGAGCCCTCCGCGTGTCTTCCCCAAGTGTCTCCTATTGCGGGCTGCCTGGGCAAGGCGGGGGATGGGCTGGAAAGCAGATTGCATCTAGTCGCTCCCCCTTGACAAGGGAGGTAATTAGCGGAATTCCCCCGTCCATGGAACATCTGTGACAACAGGCAGCTGCGTGGAGGGCGGCCCCAATCCTCCCCTACCCACTTGGCTGCTTTCCGGAATTCTGATTGTGGGGAGGTTCCGTCCTCAGTCTGCAGGGCTGGGATCTCCTAGGAGCCCTCCGCGTTTCTTCCCCGAGTGTCTGCTAGTGCGGGGTTCCGGCAAAAGCCGGGAGATGGGCTGGAAATGCAGGTAGAATCTATTGCCTCCACCTGGACAGGGAGGTAATTAGCGGACTTCCCCCTGCCAGGGAACAGCTGTGACAACAGGAAGCTGCGTGGAAAGCGACCCCAAACCTCCCCAAAACCCTCGGCTGGGTTCCGTAATTCTGAGTGTGGGGAGGTTCTGTCCTCTGTCTGCAGAGCCTGGGATCTACAAGGAACCCTCCGCGTGTCTTCTTCGAGTGTCTCCTAGTGCGGG
>NC_045712.1:49608508-49624297 GCF_009834535.1 Camelus ferus | reverse complement strand
AATACCTAATGTCTCCCTCCTGCCAAATCTTTAAACTCTGTCCTCCTCTCTCCGCAGAATTAATTTTAACTCTTTCCTACCGCTGTGCTCGGAAATTTTTACCAATATGTCTTTTCTCCTCTCCTCCTCATAACTATTTCCTTTCATCTCGTCTCCCCTGTCCTCATACCATTTCGAAATCTCCCATCTCCTGTGTCCTGATAACGATTTCCAAATCTCTCCTTTCTCTTCATAATGATTTCCAATTTTGTCCTCTCATGTCTAGTTTTAATTAATTTGAGCTCTCCATTATCTTCTCATAACGATTTCCAAATATTTCTTTTGTGCTATCACCTCCCTCATCATAAGTATTCCAACATCTCTGCTGTCTCCTCACAAATGTTTACAAATCTCTCGTCCTCTCTCTGCATAATTTCTTCTTCTAAATCTCTCTCTCTAACCCTTTCTCCTGATAACTATTTTGAAATCTGCCTCTCCTCCTGTGTCCTGATAACGATTTCCAAATCTCTCCTATTGCTCACAAGGATTCCTGAAACTTTCCTCTCTGCTCTCACCTCTCTTCTCTTTAGTATTGCACATTCTCTCTCCCTCCTCCCCTCTCACAACTGTTTTCCAGATCGCTCATCCTATCTCCACATAATTAATTCTAATCTTTCCTGTAACCTCTCTCCTCATAACGATTTCCAAATCTCTCCTCCTTCTCCTCATAATTATTTCCGAATCTCTCGCCTCTCACCTCTCCTCTTAATTAATTTGAGATGTCTCCTCGTATATCCTCATAACGATTTCCAAATCTCTATCTGCTGATAACGATTTCGGAATCTCTCTTCTGTGCTATCCCCTCTCTAGCCTAAGTATTCCAAAATACCTACTGTCTCCTGACAAATCTTTAAAACTCTCTCCTCCTCTCTCCGCAGAATGAATTCTAAATCTTTCCTCTATCCGCTGTGCTCGGAAATTTTTACCAATATGTCTTTTCTCCTCTCTTCTCATAACTATTTCCTTTCATCTCGTGTCCTCTGTCCTCATGACATTTCGAAATCTCCCATCTCCTGTGTCCTGATAACGATTTCAAATCTCTGCTCTCTGCTCTCACCTCTCTTCTGTTTAGTATTCCACAGTCTCTCCTCTCACCTCACAACTGTTTCCAGATCTCTCATCCTATCTCCACATAATGAATTCTAAATCTTTCCTCTAACCTCTCTCCTCATAACGATTTCCAAATCTCTCCTCTTAATTAATTTGAGATATCTCCTGCTATATCCTCATATCGATTTCCAAATCTCTATCTCCTGATAACGATTTCGGAATCTCTCTTCTGTGCTATCCCCTCTAAGCCTAAGTATTCCAAAATACCTACTGTCTCCTCACAAATGTTTACACATCTCTCCTCCTCTTTCCGCATAACTAATTCTAAAGCTCTCCTGTATGCTCTCTTGTCATAAATACTTAATAATATCTCTTTTCTCCTGTCTCCTTATAAGTATTTCTAAATCTCTCCTGTGCTGTGTCCTCTGAACGATTTCCAACTCTCCTTACTCCTCATAATGAGTTCCAATTTTGTCCTCTCATGTCTCGTTTTAATTAATTTGAGCTCTCCATTATGTTCTCATACCGCTTTCCAAATATCTCTTCTGTGCTATCACCTCCCTCCTCATAAGTATTCCAAAATCTCTACTATCTCCTCACAATGTTACAAATCTCTCCTCCTCTATCCGCATAATTGCCTTCTAAATCTCTCCTCTAGCCTCTACTCCTCATAACTATTTCAAAATCTCCCGTCTCCTGCGTCCTGAATAACGATTTGCCAAATCTCTCCTATCTGCTCACAAGGATTCCCAAAAACTGTCCTCTCTGCTCTCACTTCTCTTCTCTTTTGTATTCACAATCTCTCCCCCTCACCTCACCACTGTTTTGAAATCTCTCATCCTATCTCCACATAATAAATTGTAAATCTTTCCTCTATCCTCACTGCTCATAAATCTTTCCTTGTATCTCTTTTCTCATCTCTCCCTCAGAACGATTTCCAAATCTCTCCTGTCTCATCTCTCCTCATAATTAATTTGAGTTCTCTCCTCCTATCTCCCTCATAACGATTTCAATCTCTTTTCTGTGCTATCACCTCCCTCGTCATAATATTCCAACATCCTGCTGTCTCCCTCACAAATGTTTACAACATCTCTCGTCCTCTCTGCGTAATTTCTTCTAAAATCTCTCCTCTACCCTTTCTCCTGATAACTATTTGAAAAACTGCCCTCTCCTGCGTCCTGATAAACGATTTCCAAATCTCTCCTATCTGTTCACAAGGATTCCGAAACTCTCCTCTCTGCTCTCCACCTCTCTTCTCTTTAGTATTGCACATTCTCTCCCCTCTCCTCACAACTGTTTCCAGATCGCTCATCCTATCTCCACATAATTAATTCTAAATCTTTCCTGTAACCTCTCCCTCATAACGATTTCCAAATCTTTCCTTTCTCCTCATAATTATTCCGAATCTCTCGCCTCTCACCTCTCTCTCTCTAATTAATTTGAGATGTCTCCTCGTATATCCTCATAACGATTTCCAAATCTCTATCTGCTGATAAACGATTTCGGAAATCTCTTCTGTGCTATCCCCTCTCTATGCCTAAGTATCCAAAATACTACTGTCTCCTGACAAATCTTTAAACTCTCTCCTCCTCTCTCCGCAGAATGAATTCTAAAATCTTTCCTCTATCCGCTGTGCTCGGAATTTTTACCAATATGTCTTTTCCTCCTCTCTTCTCATAACTATTTCCTTTCATCTCGTCTCCTCTGTCCTCATGACCATTTCGAAATCTCCCATCTCCTGTGTCCTGATAACGATTTCAAAGTCTCTGCTCTCTGCTCTCACCTCTCTTCTGTTTAGTATTCCACAGTCTCTCCTCTCACCTCACAACTGTTTCCAGATCTCTCATCCTATCTCCACATAATGAATTCTAAATCTTTCCTCTAACCTCTCTCCTCATAACGATTTCCAAATCTCTCCTCTTAATTAATTTGAGATATCTCCTGCTATATCCTCATATCGATTTCCAAATCTCTATCTCCTGATAACGATTTCGGAATCTCTCTTCTGTGCTATCCCCTCTCTAAGCCTAACTATTCCAAATACCTACTGTCTCCTCACAAATGTTATACATCTCTCCTCCTCTTTCCGCATAACTAATTCTAAAGCTCTCCTGTATGCTCTCTTGTCATAAATACTTAATAATATCTCTTTTCTCCTGTCTCCTTATAAGTATTTCTAAATCTCTCCTGTGCTGTGTCCTGTTAACGATTTCCAACTCTCTCCTTACTCCTCATAATGAGTTCCAATTTTGTCCTCTCATGTCTCGTTTTAATTAATTTGAGCTCTCCATTATGTTCTCATACCGCTTTCCAAATATCTCTTCTGTGCTGTCACCTCCCTCCTCATAAGTATTCCAAATCTCTATGTTCTCACAAATGTGTACAAATCTCTCCTCCTCTATCCCATAATTGCTTCTAAATCTCTCCTCTATCCTCTCTCCTCATAACTATTTCAAAATCTCCCGTCTCCTGCGTCCTGATAACGATTTCCAAATCTCTGCTCTCTGCTCTCACCTCTCTTCTGTTTAGTATTCCACAGTCTCTCCTCTCACTCACAACTGTTTCCAGATCTCTCATCCTATCTCCACATAATGAATTCTAAATCTTCCTCTAACCTATTCTCCTCATAGTGATTTGCAAATCCTCTCCTCTTAATTAATTTGAGGATGTCTCCCTCCTATATGCTCATAACTATTTCCAAATTTTCTATCTCCTGATAACGATTCATATCTCTCTTCTGTGCTATCCCTCTCTACGCCTAAGTATTCCAAAATACCTAATGTCCTCCTGCCAAATCTTTAAAAAACTCTGTCCCTCCCTCTCTCCGCAGAATTAATTTTAAAATCTTTCCTCTACCGCTGTGCTCGGAAATTTTACCAATATTCTTTTCTCCTCGCTCCTCATAACTATTTCCTTTCATCTCGTCTCCCCTGTCCTCATGACCATTTCGAAATCTCCCATCTCCTGTGGTCCTGATAACGATTTCCAAATCTCTCCTTTCTCTTCATAATGATTTCCATTTTGTCCTCCTCATGTCTAGGTTTAATTAATTTGAGCTCTCCATTATCTTCTCATAACGATTTCCAATATTTCTTTTGTGCTATCACCTCCCTCATCATAAAGTATTCCAACATCTCTGCTGTCTCCTCACAAATGTTTACAAATCTCTCGTCCTCCTCTCTGCATAATTTCTTCTAAATCTCTCCTCTACCCTTTCTCCTGATAACTATTTTGAAATCTGCCCTCTCCTGTGTCCTGATAACGATTTCCAAATCTCTCCTATGTGCTCACAAGGATTCCTGAAACTTTCCTCTCTGCTCTCACCTCTCTTCTCTTTAGTATTGCACATTCTCTCCCCTCTCCTCACAACTGTTTCCAGATCGCTCATGCCTATCTCCACATAATTAATTCTAAATCTTTCCTGTAACCTCTCTCCTCATAACGATTTCCAAATCTCTCCTTTCTCCTCATAATTATTTCCGAATCTCTCGCCTCTCACCTCTCCTCTTAATTAATTTGAGATGTCTCCTCGTATATCCTCATAACGATTTCCAAATCTCTATCTGCTGATAACGATTTCGGAATCTCTCTTCTGTGCTATCCCCTCTCTACGCCTAAGTATTCCAAATACCTACTGTCTCCTGACAAATCTTTAAAACTCTCTCCTCCTCTCTCCGCAGAATGAATTCTAAATCTTTCCTCTATCCGCTGTGCTCGGAAATTTTACCAATATGTCTTTTTCTCCTCTCTTCTCATAACTATTTCCTTTCATCTCGTGTCCTCTGTCCTCATGAGCATTTCGAAATCTCCCATCTCCTGTGTCCTGATAACGATTTCAAAATCTCTGCTCTCTGCTCTCACCTCCTCTTCTGTTTAGTATTCCACAGTCTCATCCTCTCACCTCACAACTGTTTCCAGATCTCTCATCCTATCTCCACATAATGAATTCTAAATCTTTCCTCTAACCTCTGCTCCTCATAACGATTTCCAATCTCTCCTCTTAATTAATTTGAGATATCTCCTGCTATATCCTCATATCGATTTCCAAATCTCTATCTCCTGATAACGATTTCGGAATCTCTCTTCTGTGCTATCCCCTCTGTAAGCCTAAGTATTTCCAATACCTACTGTCTCCTCACAAATGTTTACACATCTCTCCTCCTCTTTCCGCATAACTAATTCTAAAGCTCTCCTGTATGCTCTTCTTGTCATAATACTTAATAATATCTCTTTTCTCCTGTCTCCTTATAAGTATTTCTAAATCTCTCCTGTGCTGTGTCCTCTGAACGATTTCCAACTCTCCTTACTCCTCATAATGAGTTCCAATTTTGTCCTCTCATGTCTCGTTTTAATTAATTTGAGCTCTCCATTATGTTCTCATACCGCTTTCCAAATATCTCTTCTGTGCTATCACCTCCCTCCTCATAAGTATTCCAAAATCTCTACTATCTCCTCACAAATGTTTACAAATCTCTCCTCCTCTATCCGCATAATTGCTTCTAAATCTCTCCTCTATCCTCTCTCCTCATAACTATTTCAAAATCTCCCGTCTCCTGCGTCCTGATAACGATTTCCAAATCTCTCCTATCTGCTCACAAGGATTCCCAAAACTGTCCTCTCTGCTCTCACTTCTCTTCTCTTTTGTATTCCCACAATCTCTCCCCTCACCTCACCACTGTTTTGAAATCTCTCATCCTATCTCCCACATAATAAATTGTAAATCTTTCCTCTATCCTCACTGCTCATAAATATTTCCTTGTATCTCTTTTCTCATCTCTCCTCAGAACGATTTCCAAATCTCTCCTGTCTCATCTCTCCTCATAATTAATTTGAGTTCCTCTCCTCCTATCTCCTCATAACGATTTCCAAATCTCTTTTCTGTGCTATCACCTCCCTCGTCATAAGTATTCCAACATCTCTGCTGTCTCCTCACAAATGTTTACAATCTCTCGTCCTCTCTGCGTAATTTCTTCTAAATCTCTCCTCTACCCTTTCTCCTGATAACTATTTTGAAAACTGCCCTCTCCTGCGTCCTGATAACGATTTCCAAATCTGTCCTATCTGTTCACAAGGATTCCCGAAACTCTCCTCTCTGCTCTCACCTCTCTTCTCTTTAGTATTGCACATTCTCTCCCCTCTCCTCACAACTGTTTCCAGATCGCTCATCCTATCTCCACATAATTAATTCTAAATCTTTCCTGTAACCTCTCTCCTCATAACGATTTCCAAATCTTTCCTTTCTCCTCATAATTATTTCCGAATCTCTCGCCTCTCACCTCTCCTCTTAATTAATTTGAGATGTCTCCTCGTATATCCTCATAACGATTTCCAAATCTCTATCTGCTGATAACGATTTCGGAATCTCTCTTCTGTGCTATCCCCTCTCTATGCCTAAGTATTCCAAAATACCTACTGTCTCCTGACAAATCTTTAAAACTCTCTCCTCCTCTCTCCGCAGAATGAATTCTAAATCTTTCCTCTATCCGCTGTGCTCGGAAATTTTTACCAATATGTCTTTTCTCCTCTCTTCTCATAACTATTTCCTTTCATCTCGTCTCCTCTGTCCTCATGAGCATTTCGAAATCTCCCATCTCCTGTGTCCTGATAACGATTTCAAAGTCTCTGCTCTCTGCTCTCACCTCTCTTCTGTTTAGTATTCCACAGTCTCTCCTCTCACCTCACAACTGTTTCCAGATCTCTCATCCTATCTCCACATAATGAATTCTAAATCTTTCCTCTAACCTCTCTCCTCATAACGATTTCCAAATCTCTCCTCTTAATTAATTTGAGATATCTCCTGCTATATCCTCATATCGATTTCCAAATCTCTATCTCCTGATAACGATTTCGGAATCTCTCTTCTGTGCTATCCCCTCTCTAAGCCTAACTATTCCAAAATACCTACTGTCTCCTCACAAATGTTTATACATCTCTCCTCCTCTTTCCGCATAACTAATTCTAAAGCTCTCCTGTATGCTCTCTTGTCATAAATACTTAATAATATCTCTTTTCTCCTGTCTCCTTATAAGTATTTCTAAATCTCTCCTGTGCTGTGTCCTGTTAACGATTTCCAACTCTCCTTACTCCTCATAATGAGTTCCAATTTTGTCCTCTCATGTCTCGTTTTAATTAATTTGAGCTCTCCATTATGTTCTCATACCGCTTTCCAAATATCTCTTCTGTGCTGTCACCTCCCTCCTCATAAGTATTCCAAAATCTCTACTATCTCCTCACAAATGTTTACAAATCTCTCCTCCTCTATCCGCATAATTGCTTCTAAATCTCTCCTCTATCCTCTCTCCTCATAACTATTTCAAAATCTCCCGTCTCCTGCGTCCTGATAACGATTTCCAAATCTCTGCTCTCTGCTCTCACCTCTCTTCTGTTTAGTATTCCACAGTCTCTCCTCTCACCTCACAACTGTTTCCAGATCTCTCATCCTATCTCCACATAATGAATTCTAAATCTTTCCTCTAACCTATCTCCTCATAGTGATTTGCAAATCTCTCCTCTTAATTAATTTGAGATGTCTCCTCCTATATGCTCATAACTATTTCCAAATTTTCTATCTCCTGATAACGATTTCATATCTCTCTTCTGTGCTATCCCCTCTCTACGCCTAAGTATTCCAAAATACCTAATGTCTCCTGCCAAATCTTTAAAACTCTGTCCTCCTCTCTCCGCAGAATTAATTTTAAATCTTTCCTCTACCGCTGTGCTCGGAAATTTTTACCAATATGTCTTTTCTCCTCTCTCCTCATAACTATTTCCTTTCATCTCGTCTCCCCTGTCCTCATGACCATTTCGAAATCTCCCATCTCCTGTGTCCTGATAACGATTTCCAAATCTCTCCTTTCTCTTCATAATGATTTCCAATTTTGTCCTCTCATGTCTAGTTTTAATTAATTTGAGCTCTCCATTATCTTCTCATAACGATTTCCAAATATTTCTTTTGTGCTATCACCTCCCTCATCATAAGTATTCCAACATCTCTGCTGTCTCCTCACAAATGTTTACAAATCTCTCGTCCTCTCTCTGCATAATTTCTTCTAAATCTCTCCTCTACCCTTTCTCCTGATAACTATTTTGAAATCTGCCCTCTCCTGTGTCCTGATAACGATTTCCAAATCTCTCCTATGTGCTCACAAGGATTCCTGAAACTTTCCTCTCTGCTCTCACCTCTCTTCTCTTTAGTATTGCACATTCTCTCCCCTCTCCTCACAACTGTTTCCAGATCGCTCATCCTATCTCCACATAATTAATTCTAAATCTTTCCTGTAACCTCTCTCCTCATAACGATTTCCAAATCTCTCCTTTCTCCTCATAATTATTTCGAATCTCTCGCCTCTCACCTCTCCTCTTAATTAATTTGAGATGTCTCCTCGTATATCCTCATAACGATTTCCAAATCTCTATCTGCTGATAACGATTTCGGAATCTCTCTTCTGTGCTATCCCCTCTCTACGCCTAAGTATTCCAAAATACCTACTGTCTCCTGACAAATCTTTAAAACTCTCTCCTCCTCTCTCCGCAGAATGAATTCTAAATCTTTCCTCTATCCGCTGTGCTCGGAAATTTTTACCAATATGTCTTTTCTCCTCTCTTCTCATAACTATTTCCTTTCATCTCGTGTCCTCTGTCCTCATGAGCATTTCGAAATCTCCCATCTCCTGTGTCCTGATAACGATTTCAAAATCTCTGCTCTCTGCTCTCACCTCTCTTCTGTTTAGTATTCCACAGTCTCTCCTCTCACCTCACAACTGTTTCCAGATCTCTCATCCTATCTCCACATAATGAATTCTAAATCTTTCCTCTAACCTCTCTCCTCATAACGATTTCCAAATCTCTCCTCTTAATTAATTTGAGATATCTCCTGCTATATCCTCATATCGATTTCCAAATCTCTATCTCCTGATAACGATTTCGGAATCTCTCTTCTGTGCTATCCCCTCTGTAAGCCTAAGTATTCCAAAATACCTACTGTCTCCTCACAAATGTTTACACATCTCTCCTCCTCTTTCCGCATAACTAATTCTAAAGCTCTCCTGTATGCTCTCTTGTCATAAATACTTAATAATATCTCTTTTCTCCTGTCTCCTTATAAGTATTTCTAAATCTCTCCTGTGCTGTGTCCTCTGAACGATTTCCAACTCTCCTTACTCCTCATAATGAGTTCCAATTTTGTCCTCTCATGTCTCGTTTAATTAATTTGAGCTCTCCATTATGTTCTCATACCGCTTTCCAAATATCTCTTCTGTGCTATCACCTCCCTCCTCATAAGTATTCCAAAATCTCTACTATCTCCTCACAAATGTTTACAAATCTCTCCTCCTCTATCCGCATAATTGCTTCTAAATCTCTCCTCTATCCTCTCTCCTCATAACTATTTCAAAATCTCCCGTCTCCTGCGTCCTGATAACGATTTCCAAATCTCTCCTATCTGCTCACAAGGATTCCCAAAACTGTCCTCTCTGCTCTCACTTCTCTTCTCTTTTGTATTCCACAATCTCTCCCCTCACCTCACCACTGTTTTGAAATCTCTCATCCTATCTCCACATAATAAATTGTAAATCTTTCCTCTATCCTCACTGCTCATAAATCTTTCCTTGTATCTCTTTTCTCATCTCTCCTCAGAACGATTTCCAAATCTCTCCTGTCTCATCTCTCCTCATAATTAATTTGAGTTCTCTCCTCCTATCTCCTCATAACGATTTCCAAATCTCTTTTCTGTGCTATCACCTCCCTCGTCATAAGTATTCCAACATCTCTGCTGTCTCCTCACAAATGTTTACAAATCTCTCGTCCTCTCTGCGTAATTTCTTCTAAATCTCTCCTCTACCCTTTCTCCTGATAACTATTTTGAAAACTGCCCTCTCCTGCGTCCTGATAACGATTTCCAAATCTCTCCTATCTGTTCACAAGGATTCCCGAAACTCTCCTCTCTGCTCTCACCTCTCTTCTCTTTAGTATTGCACATTCTCTCCCCTCTCCTCACAACTGTTTCCAGATCGCTCATCCTATCTCCACATAATTAATTCTAAATCTTTCCTGTAACCTCTCTCCTCATAACGATTTCCAAATCTTTCCTTTCTCCTCATAATTATTTCCGAATCTCTCGCCTCTCACCTCTCCTCTTAATTAATTTGAGATGTCTCCTCGTATATCCTCATAACGATTTCCAAATCTCTATCTGCTGATAACGATTTCGGAATCTCTCTTCTGTGCTATCCCCTCTCTATGCCTAAGTATTCCAAAATACCTACTGTCTCCTGACAAATCTTTAAAACTCTCTCCTCCTCTCTCCGCAGAATGAATTCTAAATCTTTCCTCTATCCGCTGTGCTCGGAAATTTTTACCAATATGTCTTTTCTCCTCTCTTCTCATAACTATTTCCTTTCATCTCGTCTCCTCTGTCCTCATGACCATTTCGAAATCTCCCATCTCCTGTGTCCTGATAACGATTTCAAAGTCTCTGCTCTCTGCTCTCACCTCTCTTCTGTTTAGTATTCCACAGTCTCTCCTCTCACCTCACAACTGTTTCCAGATCTCTCATCCTATCTCCACATAATGAATTCTAAATCTTTCCTCTAACCTCTCTCCTCATAACGATTTCCAAATCTCTCCTCTTAATTAATTTGAGATATCTCCTGCTATATCCTCATATCGATTTCCAAATCTCTATCTCCTGATAACGATTTCGGAATCTCTCTTCTGTGCTATCCCCTCTCTAAGCCTAACTATTCCAAAATACCTACTGTCTCCTCACAAATGTTTATACATCTCTCCTCCTCTTTCCGCATAACTAATTCTAAAGCTCTCCTGTATGCTCTCTTGTCATAAATACTTAATAATATCTCTTTTCTCCTGTCTCCTTATAAGTATTTCTAAATCTCTCCTGTGCTGTGTCCTGTTAACGATTTCCAACTCTCCTTACTCCTCATAATGAGTTCCAATTTTGTCCTCTCATGTCTCGTTTTAATTAATTTGAGCTCTCCATTATGTTCTCATACCGCTTTCCAAATATCTCTTCTGTGCTGTCACCTCCCTCCTCATAAGTATTCCAAAATCTCTACTATCTCCTCACAAATGTTTACAAATCTCTCCTCCTCTATCCGCATAATTGCTTCTAAATCTCTCCTCTATCCTCTCTCCTCATAACTATTTCAAAATCTCCCGTCTCCTGCGTCCTGATAACGATTTCCAAATCTCTGCTCTCTGCTCTCACCTCTCTTCTGTTTAGTATTCCACAGTCTCTCCTCTCACCTCACAACTGTTTCCAGATCTCTCATCCTATCTCCACATAATGAATTCTAAATCTTTCCTCTAACCTATCTCCTCATAGTGATTTGCAAATCTCTCCTCTTAATTAATTTGAGATGTCTCCTCCTATATGCTCATAACTATTTCCAAATTTCTATCTCCTGATAACGATTTCATATCTCTCTTCTGTGCTATCCCCTCTCTACGCCTAAGTATTCCAAAATACCTAATGTCTCCTGCCAAATCTTTAAAACTCTGTCCTCCTCTCTCCGCAGAATTAATTTTAAATCTTTCCTCTACCGCTGTGCTCGGAAATTTTTACCAATATGTCTTTTCTCCTCTCTCCTCATAACTATTTCCTTTCATCTCGTCTCCCCTGTCCTCATGACCATTTCGAAATCTCCCATCTCCTGTGTCCTGATAACGATTTCCAAATCTCTCCTTTCTCTTCATAATGATTTCCAATTTTGTCCTCTCATGTCTAGTTTTAATTAATTTGAGCTCTCCATTATCTTCTCATAACGATTTCCAAATATTTCTTTTGTGCTATCACCTCCCTCATCATAAGTATTCCAACATCTCTGCTGTCTCCTCACAAATGTTTACAAATCTCTCGTCCTCTCTCTGCATAATTTCTTCTAAATCTCTCCTCTACCCTTTCTCCTGATAACTATTTTGAAATCTGCCCTCTCCTGTGTCCTGATAACGATTTCCAAATCTCTCCTATGTGCTCACAAGGATTCCTGAAACTTTCCTCTCTGCTCTCACCTCTCTCTCTTTAGTATTGCACATTCTCTCCCCCTCTCCTCACAACTGTTTCCAGATCGCTCATCCTATCTCCACATAATTAATTCTAAATCTTTCCTGTAACCTCTCTCCTCATAACGATTTCCAAATCTCTCCTTTCTCCTCATAATTATTTCCGAATCTCTCGCCTCTCACCTCTCCTCTTAATTAATTTGAGATGTCTCCTCGTATATCCTCATAACGATTCCAAATCTCTATCTGCTGATAACGATTTCGGAATCTCTCTTCTGTGCTATCCCCTCTCTACGCCTAAGTATTCCAAAATACCTACTGTCTCCTGATAAATCTTTAAAACTCTCTCCTCCTCTCTCCGCAGAATGAATTCTAAATCTTTCCTCTATCCGCTGTGCTCGGAAATTTTTACCAATATGTCTTTTCTCCTCTCTTCTCATAACTATTTCCTTTCATCTCGTGTCCCTCTGTCCTCATGAGCATTTCGAAATCTCCCATCTCCTGTGTCCTGATAACGATTTCAAAATCTCTGCTCTCTGCTCTCACCTCTCTTCTGTTTAGTATTCCACAGTCTCTCCTCTCACCTCACAACTGTTTCCAGATCTCTCATCTATCTCCACAATAATGAATTCTAAATCTTTCCTCTAACCTCTCTCCTCATAACGATTCCAATCTCTCCTCTTAATTAATTTGAGATATCTCCTGCTATATCCTCATATTCGATTTCCAAATCTCTATCTCCTGATAACGATTCGGAATCTCTCTTCTGTGCTATCCTCTCTGTAAGCCTAAGTATTCCAAAATACCTACTGTCTCCTCACAAATGTTTACACATCTCTCCTCCTCTTTCCGCATAACTAATTCTAAAGCTCTCCTGTATGCTCTCTTGTCATAAATACTTAATAATATCTCTTTTCTCCTGTCTCCTTATAAGTATTTCTAAATCTCTCCTGTGCTGTGTCCTCTGAACGATTTCCAACTCTCCTTACTCCTCATAATGAGTTCCAATTTTGTCCCTCATTCTCGTTTTAATTATTTGAGCTCTCCATTAGTTCTCATACCGCTTTCCAAATATCTCTTCTGTGCTATCACCTCCCTCCTCATAAGTATTCCAAAATCTCTACTATCTCCTCACAAATGTTTACAAATCTCTCCTCCTCTATCCGCATAATTGCTTCTAAATCTCTCCTCTATCCTCTTCTCCTCATAACTATTTCAAAATCTCCCGTCTCCTGCGTCCTGGATAACGATTTCCAAAATCTCTCCTATCGGCTCACAAGGATTCCCAAAACTGTCCTCTCTGCTCTCACTTCTCTTCTCTTTTGTATTCCACAATCTCTCCCCTCACCTCACCACTGTTTTGAAATCTCTCATCCCTATCTCCACATAATAAATTGTAAATCTTTTCCTCTATCCTCACTGCTCATAAATCTTTCCTTGTATCTCTTTCTCATCTCTCATCAGAACGATTTCCAATCTCTCCTGTCTCATCTCTCCTCATAATTAATTTGAGTTCTCTCCTCCTATCTCCTCATAACGATTTCACAAATCTCTTTTCTGTGCTATCACCTCCCTCGTCATAAGTATTTCCCAACATCTCTGCTGTCTCCTCACCAAATGTTTACAAATCTCTCGTCCTCTCTGCGTAATTTCTTCTAAATCTCTCCCTCTACCCTTTCTCCTGATAACTATTTTTGAAAACTGCCCTCTCCTGTGTCCTGATAACGATTTCCAAATCTTCTCCTATCTGTTCACAAGGATTCCCGAAACTCTCCTCTCTGCTCTCACCTCTCTTCTCTTTAGTATTGCACATTCTCTCCCCTCTCCTCACAACTGTTTCCAGATCGCTCATCCTATCTCCACATAATTAATTCTAAATCGTTTCCTGTAAACCTCTCTCCTCATAACGATTTCCCAAATCTTCCTTTCTCCTCATAATTATTTTCCGAATCTCTCGCCTCTCACCTCTCCTCTTAATTAATTTGAGATGTTCTCCTCCGTATTATCCTCATAACGATTTTCCAAATCTCTATCTGCTGATAACGATTTCGGAATCTCTCTTCTGTGCTATCCCCTCTCGACGCCTAAGTATTCCAAAATACCTACTGTCTCCTGACAAATCTTTAAAACTCTCTCCTCCTCTCTCCGCAGAATGAATTCTAAATCTTTCCTCTATCCGCTGTGCTCGGAAATTTTTACCAATATGTCTTTTCTCCTCTCTTCTCATAACTATTTCCTTTCATCTCGTCCTCTGTCCTCATGACCATTTCGAAATCTCCCATCTCCTGTGTCCTGATAACGATTTCAAAGTCTCTGCTCTCTGCTCTCACCTCTCTTCTGTTTAGTATTCCACAGTCTCTCCTCTCACCTCACAACTGTTTCCAGATCTCTCATCCTATCTCCACATAATGAATTCTAAATCTTTCCTCTAACCTCTCTCCTCATAACGATTTCCAAATCTCTCCTCTTAATTAATTTGAGATATCTCCTGCTATATCCTCATATCGATTTCCAAATCTCTATCTCCTGATAACGATTTCGGAATCTCTCTTCTGTGCTATCCCCTCTGTAAGCCTAAGTATTCCAAAATACCTACTGTCTCCTCACAAATGTTTACACATCTCTCCTCCTCTTTCCGCATAACTAATTCTAAAGCTCTCCTGTATGCTCTCTTGTCATAAATACTTAATAATATCTCTTTTCTCCTGTCTCCTTATAAGTATTTCTAAATCTCTCCTGTGCTGTGTCCTCTGAACGATTTCCAACTCTCCTTACTCCTCATAATGAGTTCCAATTTTGTCCTCTCATGTCTCGTTTTAATTAATTTGAGCTCTCCATTATGTTCTCATACCGCTTTCCAAATATCTCTTCTGTGCTGTCACCTCCCTCCTCATAAGTATTCCAAAATCTCTACTATCTCCTCACAAATGTTTACAAATCTCTCCTCCTCTATCCGCATAATTGCTTCTAAATCTCTCCTCTATCCTCTCTCCTCATAACTATTTCAAAATCTCCCGTCTCCTGCGTCCTGATAACGATTTCCAAATCTCTCCTATCTGCTCACAAGGATTCCCAAAACTGTCCTCTCTGCTCTCACTTCTCTTCTCTTTTGTATTCCACAATCTCTCCCCTCACCTCACCACTGTTTTGAAATCTCTCATATCTCCACATAATAAATTGTAATCTTTCCTCTATCCTCACTGCTCATAAATCTTTCCTTGTATCTCTTTCTCATCTCTCCTCAGAACGATTTCCAAATCTCTCCTGTCCATCTCTCCTCATAATTAATTTGAGTTCTCTCCTCCTATCTCCTCATAACGATTTCCAAATCTCTTTTCTGTGCTATCACCTCCCTCGTCATAAGTATTCCAACATCTCTGCTGTCTCCTCACAAATGTTTACAAATCTCTCGTCCTCTCTGCGTAATTCTTCTAAATCTCTCCTCTACCCTTTCTCCTGATAACTATTTTGAAAACTGCCCTCTCCTGCGTCCTGATAACGATTTCCAAATCTCTCCTATCTGTTCACAAGGATTCCCGAAACTCCTCTCTGCTCTCACCTCTCTTCTCTTTAGTATTGCACATCTCCCCTCTCCTCACAACTGTTTCCAGATCGCTCATCCTATCTCCACATAATTAATTCTAAATCTTTCCTGTAACCTCTCTCCTCATAACGATTTCC
>NC_045712.1:49580549-49608408 GCF_009834535.1 Camelus ferus | reverse complement strand
CTCTAAGAATCAGGAAATGCAAATCAAAACTGCAATATCACTTCACACCTTTCTGTACAGTTATTATCAAACAGACAACAGGTAACAAAAGATGGTGAGGATGTAGAGAAAAAAAACATTGTACATAATTGATGGGGGAATGTAAATTGCTGTAGCAGCTGTGGAAACAGTAGGGAGATCCCTCAAAAAATTAAAAATTGAACCATTGTCTGTTCTGGTAATACCATTCTTCAGCATTTATCCCAAGAATATGAGAACACTAACTGGAAGAAATGTATGTTCCTCTACATTCATTGCAGCATTCTTTACAATAGCCAAATATGGAAATAGCCTAAGTTCCCACCAACAGATGAATGGATAAAGAAGATGTTTTATATTTATATTTATATTTCTCAGCCATTAAAAAAAGAGAGTGAAATCTTACCATTTGCAACAATTTGGATGGACTTAGAGGGTACTATGCCTAAGTGAGATGTCAATCTAAAAAAGCAACAAATACTGTGTGATATCACTTACATGTGGAACCTAAAAAACAGAACAAATGGACAAACAACAAAGCAGTAACAGAGTTACTGATACAGTGAACAAACAGGTGATTGCCAGAGCAGAGGGCTGTGGGGGAAGGAAAGAAATATGCAAGGGAAACTAAGAGGTACAAATTTCCAGTTCCAAAATAAGAATCACAGGTATGAAATGTACAGTGTCAGGAAATAGTCAATAACTATGTAATGTGTTTTTTATCATCATAACTGAACATATCATGGTGATCATTTTGAAATACATAGAATTATTGAACCACTATGTTGAGTAACAGAAACTAACATAATGTCATAGGTCAATTATACTTCAAAAACAAATTCTCAAATAAGAAAACAGAGAGAGGTATCAGTTTTGAGGTTACCAGAGGTGGGAGGTGGTGGGAATTGAATAAAGGAAGTCAAATGTTACAAACTTCCAGTTGCAAGATTTACTGGTACTAGGGATGTAATGCACAATGTGATAAATATAATTAATGTGCCTCTATATTATATATGAAAGTAGTTAAAAGAGAAGTATCATCACAGAGAAAAAAAGAAACTTTTTTCCCTATTTAATTTTGTATCTATATGAGATGATGAAATTTCACTAAACTTATGATAGTCACTTCATAATGTATTTAAGTCAAGCCATTAGACTGTACACTTTAAACTCATATATGTGTCAGTAGACCTGGAGAGAAAAAACACAACTGTCATTTTGATGTGCAAAAATTGGTTTGCAAAACCTGCCTGTCAACTGGAAAACAGCATCATGCCTGTTTTTGAAACAAAGAGAAAGATTTTCTTCCCATAATAAAACTGAAGCAAGGGACAGTCCTTGAACTTCCATAGAGGTTTTTCTACATTCAGTTAACACACCAGAAGTCAGAGGGTAGTATGATACTATGTCTCTGTTCATGGGTGACATACTGATCTGCTCAGTCTTCTTCAATTATTTGTCCACCAGATGCTCACACTGGCAGGAGTGAAAACCAGTTCAGGGTTTTCCTTGCTATGTCGATATTGATATAACCAGCAGTCAGATTGAATTACTAACTTGGCCAGTGTTTGGAATACTGGTGCAAAGTGAGTATGTGTCTCACTTTTTTGAGAAACAATAAAGATTAGAAGGAGAGATGTGTATTTTGAAAAAGAATCCATTAGCAGAGGATCAGAGGGAAAATAGGATAAAACTGAGGCAAGTTATTTCCAGTCAACCAATGACTAGAAGAAAAGCGAAATTTTTCATTGGAAAAGTCAAAGAGTTAATTTTTTTTTCTTTAGTATAAAAAGGACTCAGGGGTGAAAAAGAATGACAGTGATGTTCTTGATTTCTGATCTTGGGGAAATCAGTCTACTTTGTGGTGCTATCTGCTTCAGAATCCTAGTGATTTGGCTCTGCAAAGCCTTAGTTTGAGATCATCTGTAAGGATGGTCTTCCAAATGCCCTGGAAGTAATAACCATAGTCTAGTTTTGGCATAGAGGGTCTTTCTTTTATTTTGATGGCAGAGTAGATGGTCAACAATGCTGTAAGATTCTTTTGAACAAAGTGATATTGTTGATTGGTAGGGGTTATGTACAGTTGATATGCCCCAAGTGTACTGGTTAGTTCTTTTTCTCTCCCAGCATATTGAGATATTATGGAAATATAGCATATGTAACTTCAAGGTGTTCAAAGTGACAACTTGGTACATGTTCATATTGCAAAATGTTTACCACAGTAATGTTAGTAGTATTTTGATCAACTTGAATAATTACATATTTTTGATGTGATGATAATATTTAGAATCCACTTTCCTAACAACTTTCAAGCATAAAATACAGGACTGTTAATTATGGTCACTCTGCTGTATATTACATCCTTGGGATTTGTTCATCTTATAGCTGAAACGTTGCAAAATTTGACCAACATCTCCCCACCTCCCTCAGCTCCAAGCCACCACCATTCCACTCTTTTTCTATGAGTTATACTTTTTGTAGATTCCACCTCTAAGTGAGAACTTACAGTATTTGGTTTTCTTTGCCTTACTAATTTGACTTAGTATAATGCTTTCAGCTTTCATCTGTGTTGTCACAAAAGGAAAGATTTCCCTCTTGGCTATGGCTAAATAAATTTTAATTACTTAGATACAGATAAATATAGGTGCAGATATAGATATAGGTAGATACAGATTTTTTTTATCCATTGATGGACATTTAGGTTATTTCCATGTTAGCTATTGTGAATAATGCTACAATTAACATAAGAACACAGACATCTCTGAGATAGTGTTTTCATGTCCTTTTGTTATGTATCCAGAATTAGGATTGCTGGATTTTATGGCAGTTCTATTGAAAATTTTCTGAGTAAATTTCATTTTGTCTTTCATAGTAACTGTACCAACTTACATTACAGCAACAGTACACTAAGGTCCCCTTTTCTCCACATCCTTGGCAACAGTTGTTGTTATCCCTTATCTTTCTGATAATAGCCATCCTAACAGGTTTGATATAATATCTCATTTTAGTTTGGATTTGCATTTCCCTGATGATTAGTGACCTTGAGTATTTGCATACACTTGTGAACCATGTGTATGCCTTCTTTGGAAGACTCTTTGTTCAGCCCTCTGCCCATTTTTATTAATCAGTTTGCTTGCTTTTGGCTTTGAGTAATATGAGTTTATTTCATATTTTGGATATTAACCTCTTATCAGACATATATTTTGTAAATATTTTCTTCCATTCCTCAGGTTGCTGTTTCATTCTGTAATGATTTCTTTGGCTTAACAGAAGCTTTTAAATTGGTGTAGTCTCATTTGTGTTCTTTTGCTTTTGGTGCAACACCCAAAAATATCATTGCAAAGACCAATGCCAAGGAGCTTACCACCTGCGTTTTCTTTCAGGAATTTTATGGTTTCAGGTCTTACTCTCAAACACCTAATCCGTTTTGAGTTTACTTTTGGGTACTCTGTTCAGTTTCTTAGTTCCTCTCTCTCTCTCTCTGTCTCTCTCTCTCTCCCCTCTCCTTCCCTCTCTCCCTCTCTCTCTCTTTTCCAGTGTCTGTCATTTTTCCCTAATGCTGTTTATTGAAGAAACTCTTCTTTCCTTGTATATTCTTAGTTCCTTTATCAAAAATTAATTCACCATATGTGCATGGGCTTGTTTCTTGGCTCTCCTTCTTGTTCCATTGTCTATGTGTCTGTTTTTCCACCAATACAATTTTTTTTTAATTTTTCATTTTATTTTTTTAATGGAGGTGCTGGAGATTGAACCCAGGGCATTGTGCATACTAAGCACACACTCTACCACTGAGCTATATCCTCCACTTCATGCTATTTTAATTACAATAGGTTTATAATGTGGGGTGAAATCCAAAAATGATGCCTCCAGCTTTGTTCTCCTTTCTTAAGATAACTTTGTCTGTTTGGATCTCTTGTCATTCCACACAATTTTAGAACTATTTGTTCTATTTGTGTGGAAAGTTGCCATTGGAATTTTGATGGATTGCACTGAATCTTTAAATTTCTGTTGATTGCATGGACATTCAAAAATATTAATTCTTCCCATCCAATCAAAATATCTTTCAATTCATTTGTGTCTTCAATTTATTTTATCAATTTCTTATCATTTTCATGTGGGTTTGTCATGCATAGTCATTATTATGTTGAGGTGCATCCCCTCAATACTCACTTTTTTGACAGTTTTTAAATCATGAATAGATGAAGAATTTGTCAAATGCTTGCTCTGCATCTATTGAGATGATTACATAATTTTTATTTTGCATGTTTTTAACAGTATATTACATGGATTGATTTGTCAATGTTGAGCCATCCTTGCATCCTGGGAATAAATAAATACTTGATCATAAAATATAATCCTTCTAATGAAATTTTTAATTTAGTCTGCTGATTGCTTGAGGTTCTTTGCATCTGTTTCATCAGGCATATTGGCCTGTGTTTCCTTTTTTTTTTTATGTTGTTATTGTTGTTGTTGTTGCTCTGTTTTGTTTTCATTTTTCAAATATATATATATTTATTAAAGTATAGTCAATGCTGTGTCAATCTCTGGTGTTCAGTATAATGCTTCAATCATACATGAACATACATAGATTAATTTTTATATTATTTTTCATCATAAGTTACTACAAGATATTGAATATAGTTTCCTGTGCTACACAGTATGAACTTATTGTTTATCTATTTTATCTGTTAATATCTGCAAAACTGAAATGCCTGATTTATCCCTTCCCATATCTTTCCCCTACTGGTAACAATAAGTTTGTTTTTATGTAGGTCTTTTTTCTATTTTGGAGATAAGTTTTGTTTGTCTTTTTTTTTTTCTTTTTTCTTCTTTTTTTTTTTTTTTTTTTGATTCCACACATGAGTGACATCATATGGTATTATTATTTCTCTTTCTGGCTTATTTCACTTGGAATGAAATTCCTCAGGTCCATTAATGTTGCTGCAAATGGCATTGTTTTAATATATTTTATGGCTGTGGAGTACTACATTGTATACATATATGACAACTTCTTTATCTAGGCAGCAGTTGATTAACATTTAGGTTGTTTTCCAGTCTTGGCTATTGTAAATAGTAAAGTAATGAATATTGGGGAAATTGTATCTATTTGAATGACAGCTCCCTGTGTATAATGCCCAGGAATGGGATTGCTGGATCATAAGATAAGAATATTTTCAGTTTTTTGAGGAATTTCCATGCTGCTGTCCATAATGGCTAATCAAATTTCTTTCCCACTGGCAGTGAAGGAGGGTTCACTTTTCTGCACCACTTCTCCATCATTTTTCCTTTGTGCCCTTTTGAATGATGGTCATTTTGACTGGTTAATTTGATAATTCATAGTAGTTTTGATTTGCTATTCTCTGATAATTATAAATGTTGAGCATTTTTTTCGTATGCTTATTGGTCACTTCTATCACTTCTTTGGAGAATTGCATGATGAGGTCCTCTGCCTATTTTGGATTGGGTTGTTTGTTTCACTTTTTCTTTGTTTCTGTTATTAACTTGTATGAGCAATTTACACAGTCTGGAAATAAAGCTCCCATCAATTTCATATTTTAAATGTATTTTCTCCAATACTGTAGGTTGAATTTTTGTCTTGCTTATACATCCCTTGCTGTGCAAAAGCTTGAAATTTTAATCAGGTCCCATTGGTTTATATTTTTAAACATATTTATTGATTTATAATCATTACAAAATGTTGTCTCAAATTCCAATGTAGACTACAATTTTTCAGTTATAAAGAACATATATCTACATGTTGTCAATTTTTTCTTTCTGAGCTGCCATAAGATCTTTTATATATTTCCCTGTGCTACACAGTACAATCTTGTTTATCTATTCTACAATTTTGGCATCCCAGTCTATCTATTCCCAACCCCCGCAATTTTGGCAATAAAAACTTCGTATTCTATGTCTGTGAGTCTATTTTTGTTTTGTATTTATGCTTGTTTGGTTTTCTTTCAGTTTCTTTTTAGATTTCACATATAAGCGATCACATATGGTATTTTTCTTTCTCTTTCTGGATTACTTCGCTTAGAATGACATTCTACAGGAACATCCATGTCGCTGAAAATGGCATTCTGTTGTCGGTTTATATGGCTGAGTAGTATTCCATTGTATAAGTATACTGCCTTTTTTTATACAGTCATCTGTCAATGGACATTTAGGCTGTTTCCATGTCCTTGGCTATTGTAAATAGTGCTGGCTATGAACATTAGGGTGCAGGTGTCATCCTGAAGTAGGGTTCCTTCTGGATTTATGCCCAAGAGTGGGATTCCTGGGTCATATGATAAGTCTCTTCCTAGGCTTTTGAGTAATCTCCATCCTGTTTTCCAGAGTGGCTGCACCAAACTGCATTCCCACTAGCAGTGTAGGAGTGTTCCCTATTCTCCACAGCCTCTCAAGCATTTGTCATTTGTGGATTTTTGAATGATGGCCATTCTGACTGTTGTGAGCTGATACATTATTGTAGTTTTGATATGCATTTCTCTGATAATCAGTGATAATGAGAATTTTTTCATGTGCTTTTTGATCATTTGTATGTCTTCCTTGGAGAATTGCTTGTTTAGGCCTTCTGCCCATTTTTGGATTGGGTTGTTTGTTTTTTCTTATTCAGTTGGAAGACCTGCTTATATATTCTGAAGATCAAGCCCTTGTCGGTTTCATTAGCAAAATTTTTTCCCATTCCGTAGGTTGTCTTTTTGTTTTAACTCTGGTTTGCTTACAATGTAGAGGCTTGTAAGTTTCATTAGGTCTCAATTGTTTCTTCTTGCTTTTATTTCTTCTACGAGAAAATTTTTGAGATGTATGTCAGATAATGTTTTGCCTTTATTTTCCTCTAGGAGGTTTATTGTATCTTGTCTTATGTTTAAGTCTTTGAACCATTCTGAGATTTTTTTGTGTATCTATGGTGTAAGGGAGAGTTCTAGCTTCATTGATTTACATGCTGCTGTCCAGTTTTCACAACACCATTTGCTGAAGAGACTGTCTCTATTCCATTGTATATTCTTGCCTCCTTTGTCGAAGATTAATTGACCAAAAGTTTGTGTGTTCATTTCTGGGCTCTCTATTCGGTTCCATTGGCCTATATGTCTGTTTTTGTACCAATACAGTGCTGTCATGTTGACTGTAGCTCTATAGTATTATCTGAATCGGTAGCGTAAAGAAATGCCACTGATTTTTGAACCTGAATCTTGTAACCTGATACATTGCTGAATCATTTGATCAGCTGTAGTAGGTTTTGCGTGGATCTTGTAGGGTTTTCTATATATAGAAACATGTCATTTGCGTATAGTGAGACTTTTACCACTTCCTTTCCTATTTGGATCCCTTTTCCTTCTCTCTCTTGTTTGATTGCTGTGGTTAGGACTTCCAAGACTATGTTGAGTAGGAGTGGTGATAGTGTGCAACCTTGTCTTGTCCCAGATTTTAGTTGGAAGATTTTGACTTTCTCACCATTGAGAACTCTGCTGGCTGTAGATTTGTTATATATAGCTTTTATGATGTTGAGATATGTTCCCTCTATGCCCACTTTGGTCAGCGTTTTTATCATACATGGGTGCTGAATTTTATCAAATGCTTTACTTGCATCTATTGAGATGATCATGTGGTTTTGATCCTTCCTCTTGTTGATGTGATGTATTACATCCATTGATTTGAATATGTTGAACCACCCCTGTGTCCCTGGAATGCACCCCATTTGGTCATGATGTATAATCATTTTTATTTGTTGCTGGATTTTATTTGCTACAATTTTGGTGAGGATATTGGCATCAAAGCTCATCAGTGTTTTTGGCCTATAATTCTCTGTTTTGGCAGTGTCTTTCCCTTGATGTGGTATAAGGGTGATTGTGGCATCATAGAATGACTTTGGGAGTATTCCTTCCTTTTCAATCTTCTGGAAGGTTTTGAGAAGTATTGGTATGAGTTCTTCTTTGTACGTTTGGTAGAATTCCTCAGTGAAGCCGTCCGGTCCTGGACTGTTATTTGTAGGGAGGTTTTATATTGCTATTTTGATTTCACTTCTAGTGATCTGTTTGTTCAAGGGGTCAGTTTTTTCTTCATTCATTCTTGGTGGACAGTATGTTTCCAGAAACTTGTCTATCTCCTCTAGGTTATCCAGTTTGGTTACATGGATTTTTTCATAATATTCTCGTATGATAATCTGTATTTCTATTTTATTTGTTGCAATTTCTTCTTTCTCCTTTCTTATTTTGCTAAGTTGTGCTCTCTCTATTTTCTTCTTTTTGAGTTTGAACAGAGGTTTGTCGATTTTTCTTACTTTTTCAAAAACCCAGCTTTTGGATTGGTTGATTTCTTTCCTATGGTCTTTGTAACCTCTATTTTATTTATTTCCTACACAATATTTATGATTTCCTTCTTGCTGCTGCCTTTTGGGGTTTTTTGTTCTTCCTTTTCTAGTTCATTCAGCTGGTGAGTTAAATTGTTTATTTCTGATTGTTCTTCTTTTTTGAGGAAGTCCTGTATCGCTATAAACTCCCCTCTTAGCACTGCTTTTGCTGTGTACCCATAAATTTTGTGTTGTTTTGCTTTCATTTTCTTTTGTCTCAAGGTATATTTTTTCACTTCAGCTTGCATTTCTTCATTGACCCATTGGTTTTTAATAACACATTGTTTAATCTCCAAGTTTTCCTTTTGTTCCCTTTTGTTTTTCTGCTGTTGATTTCAAGCTTAATGGCATTGTGCTCAGTAAAGATGCTCGAGGTAATTTCTATCTTCTTAAAATTGCTGAGGCTTCTTTTGTGCCCAAGTACATGATCAATCCTGGAAAATGCTCCATGTGCACTTGAAAAGAATGTATACCCTATTTGGGGGGGTTGCAATGCTCTGAAAATATCCACCAAGACTAATATTTCTACTGTAATATTTAATTTCTCTCATGCCTTATTTATTTTTTGTCTCGGTGATCTGTCCAGTGATGTTAATGCAGTTTTGAAATCTCAATCTATGATTATATTCCCATCACTATCCCAATTTATCTCTGTTAGTAATTATTTTATGTGCTTAGATGCTACTCTATTTGGTGCATATGTATTAATGAGTGTACTATCCTCATCTTGTATCACTCCTTTAATCATTATAAAATGTCCTTCTTTATCTTTCTTTATGGCCTTTGTTTTAACGTCTATTTTGTCTGAAATCAGTACTGCAACACCTGCTTTTCTAGCTTTTCCATTTGTATGGAATACCCTTTTCCATCCTTTCACTCTCAATCTATATGTGTCCTTCTCCCTGAAGTGGGTCTCTTGTATGCAGCATATTTAAGTTTCTTGCTTTATTATGCAGCCTGCCACTCTAAGTCTTTCAACTGAAGCATTTAGTCCATTCACATTTACAGTAACTGATGACAGGTTTGTGTTTATTGCCATTTTGGCCTTCTCTTTGCAGTTGATTTCTTATTTCCTCTTTGTTCCTTTCATCTTCCTTTTATGGTTTGGTAATTTTCCCTTGTATTACCATGAATTTTATTTAATATTAGTGACTCCGTGGTAAGTTTTTGTCTTGCTGTTACCCTGTTTTATAAGTCTATTAACCCATTACTATAACTGCTTTTATTAAACTGACAGTAACATGATCTCAAACCCATCCTACCGAGAACAAAAATTTTTAAAATCAAAGACAAATAAAAAGTTCTGTATTTTCCTGCCTCCCTCTCCCACTCTCAATGATTTGTATGTCTTGTTTTATAATTTTGTGTTTATTTTATTTGTAATTCATGAGTTATCACCTTTCCAGCTGTGAGTTTCTCATTTCTGTAGCTTCCTGCTGCTTTTCTATTTAGAGTAGAATTTTCAATATTTCTTTTAGCATGGGTTTAGTGTTGCTAAACTCTTGTAGCTTTCTCTTGTCTGTGAAAATATTTATCTCTCCTTCTATCATAAAGGATAGCCTTGCTGGATAAAGTTTCCTAGAGTATATCTTTTCTTTTTCATTCAGGATTTTGAATATACCTTGACACTCCCTAAATGCCTGCAGTATTTGTGTAGAGAAATCAGCTGAGATCCTTATGGGGTTTCCCTTGTAACTCACTCTTTGCTATTCTCTTGCTGCCTTTTGGATCACTTCTTTATCCTTGACTTTGGCCATCTTAATTATATGTCTTAGGTGTGAGTGTATTTGGGGTCTTCCTGTTTGGGACCCTCTGAGCTTCCTGTACTTGGATATCTCATTCCTTCTTTAAGTTTGGGAAGTTCTCTGTCATGATTTTTTCAAACACCTTTGCAATCCCCTTTGATTTTTCTTCCCCTTCTGGGACCTCTATCATGCTAAGTCTGGCATGCTGTATATTATCCCATAGGTCCCTTATGCTTTTTTCATTTGTTTCTGGTTGTTTCTCTTATAGCTCTTCTGATTGGGTGCTTTCTATTGTCCTGTCTCCTAAGTCACTAATTTGTTCCTCTGCGTTATCTAGTCAGCTTTGCACAGCCTTTAGATCATTCCTTATCTCAGTCAATGAGTTTACCTATTCTACTCGGATCTTCTTTATAACTGCCATTTCATTTATGACATAATTTATATTGCTAAACACTGTCTCTTTTATTTCCATCAATACTTTGATCAGTCCTTTTTTGAAATCTCGATCTAGTAGGCTATCAATGTCTATTTCACTGATCATTCTTTCAGGGATTTCTCTTGTACTTTTAATTGGGAATGGTTTCTCAGCTTCTTCATCTTGCTCCTACCTCTCTGGCACTGTGTTTTATGGAGTATCAGTTATCTACTGTGGTCCTAAAAGAGTTTACCTACCTAATGCCTATGTAGTAATACAACTTAGGAAAGAGAAAAAGAGACAGAGAGATAAGGAATTTTAAAGAAAGGAGAAATAAAGTTTTGAAAATATTGTATAATGAATAATAGAAAAACAAGTTGAAGCAGAATTTTGAAAAATAATAATAATAAAAGTATTTTTATAAAATTTCAAAGGGATTAATATGGGGGTATATATAATTGTCTAAGGAGTAGAAATTAAGAGGATAATAGAAAATGGAACAGGTAAAAACAGATTAAAAAAGGGGGGGTTATCGGTGTCCTCCTGGAGACTGTGTATATTTAATGTGAAGTCTTTCTGCCTTCATCCTCTTTTGGAAGCTCAGCTTGCTGTTTCTAGAGGCCCTCCATTTAAGTCCTCATCTGTGCTGTTCCCAGTGCCTTTCGGCAAGCAAATAACACCTACTCCCAACAGTGGGTAAGGTGCAGAACTCCTTTACTGTGGGCTGGCTTGCCACTGCCCTGCCCGATGCTGCAGTCAGATGTTGCTGACTTACCAGGCAGGAGTGGGCATCATGCCCTTTCCCAGAACCGTGTTAAGGGGCTGCGTACCAGCCCAAAAGGTGGGGGGCCAACTGCCTCCTCAGGGAGCTGGTCACTCCAGTGCTCTGTGCCACTCTGAGCTCTGCCTCGGGCTTGCACCCTGGATGTGGGGTCAGAGAAGGCTGAGGAACAGTCCTGTCCCTGGTCTGGGACAAAACACAGCTCTTTGTTTGTCTTCGTGGATCCAGTTCTCTGAGGAACCAGAACAGAAGGATCCTATCTGCCTCGGGCTGCAGACAAGTCTCCATCTGGCCCTTGAGGCTGCTAATTCCTTAGGTGTGGATGCAGGTTTATCCCCCACTACCACCTGGGGGCAAATCTCCTGAGGGTATGGTGTCTGTTCATAAGCCTGATATCTCTTCACCTACAAACTTCTGGAATTTCAGAAATGAGTGTATGCACCCTAACCACCAGGGCAAGTATGCCCTGTAGTTTTATGGAGGGCCCAGGTTGTTCTGCCCTGTGCACCCACTGCCATGGCACACAGCCACATGCATTCACCCTGAGCTGCCTCAATGCAGCCATCCCCATCTTCCACCTAGCTCGGGCAGCATGGCCCTGACACCAGCTGCTGGGCTGCATCTTGGGCTGGGTGCCACAGGGACCCTCTGTGCCTATTTAAGTTAGTTCTGTCAGTCAACTGATTCTCTGTACATATCCAAGCCTTGGAGGCACCTCCTCCTTCCTACTGGCCACTCAGTTGGAGAGGGGAGACTTAGTGAAAGAGCCAGTCCTTCTTTGCTGCTCCCTACCCATGGGACCTGTCCCACACTGTTTTCCCTTTTCTTCCTTATGTTTTCCTTTTCTCCTACCAGATTTTTTGTCATCTTTATCTTTTGAAGAGGACAATGTTCTTTCAGAGTTTTGCAGGTTCTCTGGCTAGCTGAGTGGGTCTGTGGATGTGAGTCTTGGTGCATTTGTGGGAAAGGGTGAGCTATGAGCATTCTTCTACTCCACCATCTTGGCCTCCCCCCAAAAATGACTCACTTTATGGTGGAAGATATACACACCTCGAAATAGGTGGAACATCTATTTCAAGGAAATGACAAGAAAGTGCAGATTGCAATGCTCAAATCATACAAAATATGTTTTAAACAAGGGCCACAATGAAAGTTTAATATGAGATTATATAAAGAAAAAGAGATCATTATAAAAATAGGGTATTACACTCATTTACTTATATATGGACACAACACCATAGATCCTAAATATAAAAACAAATATTAGTAGACAGTAGGGAATTAATTCATTATAAAACAATAATAGTAGAAGAGTTTAACACCTCATATTCTGATGGACAGATCATCCAGAAAGAATATCTCTAAGGAAACAGAGGTCTTATTAACATATTAGATCATTTCAACCTAACTGAGTTATTGGACACTGCATCAGAAAAGACGAACACATAAACTTTTCAAGGGTGCACAGGATGTTATCTAAGGAATTAACCACATATTATGTCATGAAAAGAGCCTCAGAAACTTTAAGCAAATAAAGATGACAGCAAGCATTATTCCATACAAGAAAGTATGAAACTATGCATCAAGTCTAGAAAGAAGAACAGGAAAAGCACAAACATGAGATTAAAACACATCTTTTAAAAAAATAAAAAATGGTCAATGATGAAATCAAGGAGGTAATAAAATGATATCTGGGGACAAACTACAATGAAAACACAGCTTCATAAATTGTATGGGATGCAGCAAAGACATATCTAAGTGTGAAGTTTAGAACAATTCATGCCTTCTACAAGAAAAAAGAAAAACCTCACACAAAGGACTAAGGTTACCACCCATAATAACTAGAAATAAGAACAAGCAAAACCCAAAGTCAGTAGAATGAGAAATCATTAATGATTAGTTTGAAAATAAATAAAATAAAAATAAAAAATAAATTAAATATCACATAAACAAGAACATTTTTTCTTAAAATTACTAACAATTTGATAAGCATTTAGCCAGGCTTATCAAGAAATACAGAGGGTGGACCCAAACAAAATAAGAATTGAAAGAGTAGAAATAACATGTGATATTACAGAAATACAAAAAAATTTATGAAAGCCGTATGAGCAGTTACATGACAACCACAGGACGACCTAAAAGAAATGGACAAATTTCCAGAAACATACAGCCTGCCAACACTGAATAAAGAGAAAACTGAAAACTTTAAAACAGCTATCAGTATAAGTTAAATAAAATCTATAATTTTAAAAAGACCCCTTGAACAAAATGCCTGGATGCCTTCATTAAAACCTCTTTCCCCCCAACTATTACAACAAATGAAGGAGGAAGGAAAATTCCCAAAGATATTCTATGACACCACCATTACACTGATAACAAATCCAGTCAAAGACACGACAAAAAAAAAAAATGAAAATGAAAAGCCAATATCTTTGATGAATATGCATTCAAAATTCCCCAATAAAGCATTAACAAATTAATCCAGCAATAAATAGAAAAGATTATACACGATGAACAGTTGGATTCCTTCCAAAGTCACAAGGATGGTTCAACATACAGAAATCAATCAGCATGATACATATCTAATAAAGGGAGGACAAAATTCACAGGACCATGTCAATACACACAGAAAAACATTTGTCAATATTCTACATCCATTCATGATCAGAGCTCTCATGAAAGTGAGTACAATAGGAAAATCACTCAACATACTAAAGGCCATTTATAGCAATCTATAATAGTCAGTGGGAAAAGCTGAAATCCTTCTGGGTAAAGTCGGGAACATGACAAGGATTCCTACGCTCACCACTTCTGTTTAATAGTAATAGAAGAAAGGAAAAGAAAAAGAAGTAAAAGAAAGGCAAAATGGAAAGAAAGACGCAATATTGTCACCAGTACTAATGATATAACAATCTACATAGAGAGTCCTAAGGGCTCAACACAGAATATTATGAACTATAAATAATTTCAGTAAGGGAACAGGCTTCAAGATAAATGTAAAGGAGACTCTTGCATTTCTACACATTAATCATGAGATACCATAAAGTGCATGTTGAAAGCAATACTATTTACTATCCCATCCCCCCATATATCTTGGAATAAATGTAACCACATATGTGAAATGTTTACACACTGAAAATTATAAAACATTGACAAAGAATTTAAAAATGATTCACAGAAATGGAAAGATGTCTTGTGTTCTTGGATTGAAAGAGTTAATATTGTTAACATGGCCTTAATACACAAAGAAACTTGCTGATTAATGCAATTCCTGTTACAAAGCTGTAGTATTTTCCACAGAAGTAGAAAAAAATATTTATAAGTTTTATATGAAACTGTTAAAATTTGCAAAAATGATCTTGAGATACAACAAAATATCTGGAGATATAACCCTCCCAGATACCTTACTATAATACAAACCTACAGTAATAAAAAGAGCATGTCTTTGAAACAGAGGTGTAATCAAGAAAAAACAGATAGAGAGCCTAGAAATAATTCCACAAACCTATGATCAATGAATCTAGGAAAAAAGAGTCAAGAGTACACAATGGAGAAAAGACAGTCTCTTCAATGAATGGTGTTGGGATACCTGGACATCTACATGTAAAACAGTGAAATTAGAGCATTCCCTGACATCATATACAAAAATAAACTCCATGTATATTAAGGACATAAATGTAAGACCTTATACTATAAAACTGCTAGAAGGGAATATAGGTGATACTCAATTGGATATATATCATAGGAATATTTTCTTGTATTAGTCTCCTAAGACAAAAGAAATAAAAGCAAATAAAAGCAAGTGGGACCTAAACAAACTTGAAAACTACTGCACAGCTAAAGACACTATCAATGAAATGAAAACATTGCCTGTGTAGTTGGAGAATATATTTGCAAACAATTCAAGTGACCAGGGGTTAATAGATGTAGGTTAATACACATAACATGGATTTAGGCTACACACTCAATGTGAAAAACAAAAACCCAATCAAAAAAAGAGCAGTATACTCTAATTAATATTTTTCCAAGTAAAACATAGATGAGTAATAGGCAAGTGATAAAAATGCTCAACATTACTAATTTTAGGTAATTGCAAATCAAAACCACAATGAGGTATCACTTCACATTGGTTAAATGGCAATTATCAAAAGGTCTACAAATAGTAAGTGTTGGAGAGGATGTGGAGGAAACAAAGCTCTTGAATATTTTTGGTAGGAATGTAAATAGGTACAACTTCTATGGAAAAAAGTATTGAGATTTTTTTAAAAACTAAAAACGGAACTACCATATGACCCAGTAATAACTCTCCTAGGAAAAATCTCGGGAAAATTCCTAAATTGAGAAGAGCCAAAGTTCACAATAACAGTGTTTATAATATGCAAGAGAGGGAAGCAATCAAATAGTCCACAATAGACTATGGACTTAAGAAGATATGATGTTTCTATAAATAAGCAATGGAATATTGCTCAGTCATGAAAAAAGTATAAAACATTGCTATTTCAAAATCACGAACATGCCTAGTAAATATAATGCTTAGTGAAGTAACTTAGACAAAGACAAATGTATGTAAAATAATTTATATGTGGAATTTAAAGAATAACAAATATCTGTGTACATCTATCTATAGCTATCAACCGATAGATGAGAGATAAATACATGGAAAGATAGATACATTGATAGATAGATAGATAGAGAGATAGATAGATAGATAGATAGATAGAGAAATAGAGAGATAGAAAGATTGAAAGATAGAGAGATTGAGAGATACAGAGACTAGATACACAAGAATGAGGCGGACTCAAACATATGGGAAAAAATTTATGTTTACCAAAGGGGAAGGGAAAGACAATTTAATGGTAGGATATTGACAGATACAAAGTAGTATACATAAAGGAGATAAGCAACAAGATTAATCTGTACACATGTTGATCAGGGAATTATACACAATATATTATAATAATTGTATGTTACAATTATTGTAATAACTTGTAATAATTTATAATGCAATATAATCTACAAAGTGGTTGGAATCACCATGCTGTACATCTGAAACTACACAATATAGTACATCTATTGTACTTCATTTAAAATAAAACATCTCATGTATAATTTAGTCATTTTTCCTCTCATAGAAACTTCCTTTAATGTTGTTTAAATTTTACTCTTTACCTTTTCTGATTACTGCCTCCAATTATTACTTTTGCAGTTGTGAGGACATTACCAGATTGATATATATATATTTATTGACCCTGAATTCCTATTTTTCTCTCTTTCATCCATATAGCATAGTAGCATTTTAAACATACCCAAATAAACAGTTGTAGCTTTTTCGTGGTCTCTACTTAGCATTTTGGTCAATGTTTTGCATATTTTGCCATGTTATTTTTCTTAGAAGAGCTCTTCTCTACATCTCTTGTAAGATGTCTCATTTTCATTTCATTCATGATTTGTTTCTCTGGTAAAGTCATTATTTTCACTTTGTATCTAACTGATAACTGTGCAATGTAGAGTATTCTTGGGTGAGAGATTTCATATGTCAGTAGTCTTAAAATGTCACTTTATTTACCCTTGGCCTATGTTTTCTGCTGAGAAACCTGCAGTTTGCCTAATGGGGGTTCCTTTGTAGATTATCATAACTATTTTGGCTGCCTTTAAAATTTTACTGTGTCATTGACTTGCCAATTTGCATATGATGTATCTTGAAGGAGGTCTCTTTGCCTTAAAGTTATTGGTGTTTTGTTGGCTCACGGACTTGTGTATCAGCTCCTTAGCCAGATTAGGGAAGTTATCGACTATTACTTCTTTAAATAAACCATCAGCTGCCTTCTACCTTTCTTCTCCCGCCAGGATTTCACTCTAATGTGTGCTTCCTGAAGAAGTCTGATGGCTATTGTAGAATTTCATCCTTTTTAATATGTTGTATCTCTGCCCTCTCCTATCATTTCTAGTATTGTATTGGTGAGTTTGATAATCTGTCTTCCACAAAGACAGTCTACTTAAAATGCTTTCTGTTGCATTCATCATCTCATTTAATAAGCTCTTCTGGTCTTCCAATAATGTTTGCTTATTTTATGGTTTCAGTCTCTTTGGTAATGTATTCCTTATCATCATTTAATTTCTTCCTGAGTTCACTAAACTGCTTTCTGAGATTTGTTTTATGTATTGAGTTTCTGTATGACACCTGTTTTGAATTCTCTATTAGTCATATGGCAATATTCCATGAGCTTAAGTTTGCTTGAGGGTTGTCATTGTGTTTGTGTGTGTGTGTCTGTGTGTCTGTGTATCTGCATGTGTGCATGCCCTAAAATGTTACTGTGATTGGTCATGATCTTTTAAATTATTGCTCTTATGACACTAAATAACAGATTGTGGGTTGGAGTCCTTGCTTTAGTTTTCTTGTAGTTCGCAATATTGCACAAATTTTGTTTTACTTACCTGAGCTACCTCTGATAATATTTCAAAATGACAATTTCCCATCGCTACTGTCTGGATAAAAGATGTGCTTTCATTGTCACTTCTTAGAGTTCTCTGGTAGTTAATGCCACTGTTGTCACTGGGATGGGGAACCCTTCTTTTTGTCTGATATCCCTTGAGACTCAGTGTACACATTGAGGAAAGGTGTAAACACAGGTGGGTAGTTGGAATCAGGCAAGTGTCTTTGCCATGTCCAGTGTTGCAAGGTAACTTGTCTCCACCACTGTGAATGGGGAGTAGGGGGAGTGTCATGAATGTCTGAGTGTCTGAAGGATGGAATTTCTGTCTCCATTTTGGCTCCCTCCAAATATATTTTGGAGTATTGTTTTGTGTTGTAGTTATTTTTGTTGAGATGTGAATGTTTTACTGTCTGTAGATTTAAGGGGAGAGACAAAAACAGTTTAAACTTATGTCACTTTTTTAAAAGTATATACTTTTTCATTTAAAAGCTTAAATTCTACTAAGGACATTATTAGAAGAGTAAAGAAAATAAACAGATTACCTCCTTTAATTTTATAGTACTACAGAATATTTTCAGTTTTTCCTGGGTTCTTTTCTTCAAAGTTTTTCCCACATACATGTACATTTTACTGTAATACATGCCTATAATCTCTTTAAAGTTATTTAAATTATGAAAATATTTTTTGTGCTGTAAATATAGCCCTGTTGCTTCTCTAATTTAGAACTAGTAGCTTGCATATTTCTGTCTTCTCCATCCTTCTTCCCTGTCCCTACAGGAAAACACTATTTGGTACACTACACATATATACGTGAGTCTGTTTCTGTTTTTCTTTGTATGATTATTTCTCTTATATCTTTAGTTTCCTCATGTAAGTGATAATGTAGAGTGTTTTTCTCTGTATTACTTATTTTTTTTTATTTGCAACCTCCTCTGGGTCCAATCACATTTTTCCTAATGGCAGAATTTTATTTTTTGTTAAGACTAAGTATTTATTATATTATATATATATCTCAAATGATCTTCAGCCAATCATCTGTTGATGGGCAGTTGAGTTGCATTTGTATCCTTGGGTATAATAAATGATGATGTTAAGTACATTGGGAACAATATACCATTTAAAGTTATTTTTTAATTTTTTTTCAGATTTATAACAAAAGCTGGAATTGCTTCAACATATAATGCTCTGCTTCTAGTTTTCTGACCACTGTCCACACTTTTATAATAGCGGATGCATCAATTTATATTTCCACCAACAGTGTACCTAGGTTCCCTTTTCTCAATGTTCTAATTAATGTTTGTCATTTGTAGACTTTCTGTTATTACCCATTTTGACTGCTGTGTAATTATATTTCATTCTGGTTTTGATTTATATTTTCCTAATGAATAGCAATGTTATTTATCTTTTTATGTGCATAAAAATCATCCACATGTCTGTTTTTGTAAAGTTTCCATTAAGATCCTTCAACTATTTTTAATTTGGGATCTTTGTTTTTTAAATATTGAGACTAATATCCTATATATATATTATGAATATTAACACCTTGTTGGTCACATTGTCTGAAATTTTTCCTTCTATTGTGTGTGTTGTCATATGTGTTGTTTAAGGTTTCCTTTCCTCTGCAAAAGGTTTTGCACTTCACATTTGTACAAGAAGTAGAATCCTTGTATCACATAGTCCATCTATTTTTTCCTCACCAAATTATAAACTGTTACTATTAGTTTTGTTTTTTTTATGTATTTATTTTTTGTTAGGAGACACATCAAAAATAAATATTGCTATGATTTACCTCAAAGTCAGTTCTGCTCATGTTCTTGGTCAGAAATTCTGTAGTTTCAGATTTAACATTTAGCAAATTAATCAATTTCTTTCTTAGTTTGTATACTATGGAAGGAAGTGCTGTTAAATCTTCCTTTTACATGTACTGTCCAGTTTTCCCAGAACTAAATGTTGAAGAGAATGCCTTTTTTCCATTGTATACTCTTGGCTACTTCATTGTAGACTAATTGGCCATAAGTGTGTGGGTTTATTTTAGGACTCCTTATTTTTTTCCATTGATCTATGTGTCTCTTCTAGTGCCATATTTTGATGTTTTCATTACTGTAGCTTTGCAGTATGTTCTAAAGTCAGCATGGATAATGCCCACACCTTTGTTAATTTTTCAAAGATTATTTCAGAAAATTTGGGTCTTACAAGATTTTGTATAAATATTATTATATGCTTCCTTGTTTTGTAAAGAAACATATGGATTCTCTGAGACTACAAATTTACTTAAAAAACTGAGAAAAATATTAAAATGTGGAGGATAAATCATACAATATTAAACAACCAATGGATTGCTGTATAAATCAAAGAAATACATATAAAGAAAAATGACAACAAAAACAAAGTTCATGGGGCAGAGCAAAAGCAGTATTAATAGGGATTTTTTTTAGCAAAATAATCCCACTTATACAAATAAGAAACAACTCTCTCTTATAACATAATCTTACAACCAAAAATGTAACAAAATAATATACAAACTTGTTTGTAGAAGGAAAGAAACCTGAAAGATCAGAACATTAATAAATAAAATAATGATTAAAAATAGAAACATTTAATCAAACCAAATAATGGTTTTTGAAAGATAAATAAAGTTCACAAACTATAAACAGACTCATGAGCAAAAAAGAGAATACAGATTAATAAGCTCAGAAAGAAGTGAGAAGTTACAGCTTATATCACAGAAATACAAAGCATCATAAGAGGAAACAACAAATTTTACGTCAATAAAATGGAAAACCTAAAAGAAATTGATAAATTCTTAGAAAGACATAATCTCCAAAATGGAATGAGAAATAGAAAATATGAGCTGATTATCACTAACAAAATTGAATAAGTAATTAAACAAAATCTCCCAAGAAACAATATTCCAGTCCTAGACAGCTTCACAGTTGACTTCTGCCCAACATTTAGAGAAGAGCTATCACCTATACTTCTCAGAGTATTCCAAAACTTTGTAGACGAATGAAGGCTTCCTATCACAACTTTCCATATCACACTACTACTAAAACTGGAACAAATACCTCAAAAAATTACAGGTTAAATACTACTGATAAGCATAGATGCAAAAATCATCACTAAAATGTTAGTAAGCCAAACAATACATTTAAAGGTTTATACAATATGATTAAGTCCATTTTATTCCAGGGATGCCAAACTGATTCAATTCCTACAAATTAATCAATATGATACACCACACTAACAAACTGAGGAATAAAAATTATATGGTCACCTCAATAGTGTCATAAACTATTTTGACAAATTCAGTATCTATTTATGATTAGATTTCCCCTCAAAGTGGGCATGAGGAAACATACCTCAACACATTTAAGGTCATAAGTGACAAGAACTCAGCTAACATGACACTCACAGTTTAAAAGCTGAAAGCATCTCCTGTAAGAGCAGAAAGAAGACAAGAATGCTCTCTCTTACCACTTTTATTTAATATAGTATTGGAAATTCCAGCCATACCTATCCAAAATAAAAGTAAATAAAATATAGCCAATTAAGAAAATGAGTAAAAGTATCTATTTTCAGAGGACATACTTTAAACAGAAATCCTAATGATGGCACCACAAAACTTCTAGGGCTTATCAATGCATTTCATAAAATTTCAGAATGGAAAATTAATATACAGAAATCTTGCATTCCTACACAATAACAAGCTAACAGATAGAGAAAGTGACAGAACTGTCTAATTTACTGTTGCATTACAAAAAAATAAACTATCTATAAATTTATCCAACCAAGGAGGTAAAAGTCCTGTACTCAGAAAACTATAAAATATTTATAAAATAATTGAAGTTAATGCAAACAGATGAAAGATTTACTGTGTTCATAGATTATGAAAAAATTATTCTTTAAATGACAGTACTAACCAAGAAAATACACAAATTAAATTCAGTGCCTATCAAAATACCAAGGGCATTTTCAGACACTTAAAATAAATAATTCTAAAATTTACATATAAACTCATAAGTGTTGAAATCACTAAAAAAAAAAAGAAAAGAAAACAAACAAGCAAAAACAAAAACAACTTTGAGAAAGAACAAAGAGGATGCATCACTGTCCCTGATTTTAAACTAGAATACAAAGCTACAGTAATAAAAATATTATGCTACTGGCACAGAACAAACAGAATAATGGAACACAACAGTGTGCATAAAAATGAAATCCAAAAATTATGGTCATTTAGCCCATTACAAAAAATGAATATACAGTGGGGAAAGATAACCAACAGGCACATGAAAATGTGCATCACTAACCATCAGAAAAATGCAAGTCCAAAACAAAATGAGATTTTATGTCAGTCCTGTCAGAATTACTATTATCAAAAAGATAACAAATATAACTGTGGTTGTGGATGTAAGGAAAAGATCCCTGATGCACTGCTGGAGTGAATGTAAATTTGTGCTGCCACTGTGGAAAACAGTATGGAGTTTTATCTAAAAATTAAAAATGAAATATGATCCAACAAATCCATATCTGCTTACTTATTCCAAGAAGATAAAAACACTAATCAGAAAAGATAAATTCAAACCTATTTTCACTGCAGCATTATCTACAATAGCCAGGAAATAGAAGCAAATTAATTGCTCATCAATAGATGATGGAAAAAGAAGATGAGTGTTTATAGTTTGTAAATATATACCCATCAATTAAATACAGATTTATCTATATTTATAGATGATAGATAGATAGATAGATAGATTGATAGATAGATGCACACACACACATAAAAATACAATGGGTTACTACTCAGCAATTAAAAGAATAAATTCTTGTCATTTGCAACAAATTTGTAGAACAAGAGGGTAATATGCTAAGTGAAATAAGTCAGACAGAGAAAGACAAATGTTATTGATTTTACTCATATTTGGAATTTAAAACAAATGAACATAACAAAAAAGAAAAGTACTTATAGATATAGAAAGAAACAGGTTGTTCACAAGAAGGAGGGAAATAGGGTGAGGGAAAACAAATAGTTGAGGAAACTTAAGAAAGAAAATTTTCAACTTGCAAATTAAATGTGTCAAGGACAAGTTATGTACTGTATGGGGAATAGTCAATTACTATGAAATATCTTTGAATAGCAACATATCATAACTACATTTATTCTGGTGGTCAGTTTAAAATATATAAATGTTAGTAAAGAGTAGGTTGTGTAAGAGAAGCTAACATAGTTTATAGATTAAAGTACACTTCAAAACAAACAAAAATAATTATAGAAAAAAATCAGATTTCTAGTTAACAGAGGCAGGGTTTGGGAAAGGAGAATTAGATTAATGCACTTAAAAGGTACAAGCCTCCAGCCATAAAATAAACGTGTTCTAAGGAGTCCACACTGTAACATATAAGTACAATTAATACTGATTTATGTTATATATGAATGTTTTTAAGGGAGTAGACCATAAGATTTCTCATTACAACCAAAAACCAAATTGTATATCTTTCATGTTTTATCTAAATGAGATAATGAATTCCTCCTAAAGTTGCTATGATATTTATTGCATGATACATGTAAATCAAATCACTTTCCTGTGCACCTAAACTTACACAATGTTTTATGCCAATTATATCTCAATAAAAGTGGAAGGAAAAATGGAAAGGCAATGATAATTTTTTCCATGCCATTTCTCATGGTTGTTTTTGCAGTAAGTAAACTTGAGTCTTGATGTATTTATCCTAGGTAAAGATACTAATAAATAAGTGATTCTAATAAATAATACATAAAGATACTAATAAAATTAGTGTTTTCCCATGACTTAAACTTTCTTCATGATAACACCCCACTGCTTCGGTAGGCATCAAAATTTTACTCTGTGTATTCATCTGAGATTAGGGAATAGGTACAAAACTTAACCCTGACTGCATTTGCTGTGGGTGATATAGTTCACTGTCTCTGACCAAGGGTCTCATCTCCCCGACAGCATCTACAAGAAAGGAACTTGCTTGGTTGCTAAATATCTCAGCATGGTAAAATCTCAGAACTCCTCCACTTCTTAACTGTTTGGCAATGGGAAAACAATACTGACAAAGACTTGATTTTGGATAACAATGTGGTGTTTTCTCATGGTTGCATTTGGGGATGTGAGGATAATCCCTGAGATCCACAACAAACATTCTTGCTCAAGTGCTAGGCAAAGAAGTGTGAAGGTTCTGCATTATTAGGACTGAGGACTGCTTTCAAAATGATGACTATGTTCACTCTACTCCAGGTAGTCCAAGGAAAGAAAGTTTATAGCAATTTCTAGGTGAACAGGAATACGTAAATGGTTCAGTCTCAATAAATTAGTCAAGGGGTATCCATAGCCAAGATAAGTTGTGTCAACAATGAGAATTAAAAGAAGAAAAAATTTAGACATAAGCTTAAGTTAAAAAGGAGACACAGTCCTGTGCTGGGCTCTGGGGACTTGAGAATGTATATGCATCAGTCCAATTCAAGGGTTCAGTGGCTTGGCCCTAGCATCAACTCGGGATTCAGTGAAGAGTTAACAATCAGTATACTGGGAGAAATATAATTTACCTCTCCCTGATCTGAAGAAATTCTGCTGGCTCAATGAATCTCTTAATTCACAGAGATCCTGCCAGATTCAGAAGAATAATTCACTGATGACTCAACTGAGACAAACTTAGTTACTGATTAACAATCCATCTTCACACACACACACTGGTAGACAGATTTGTAGTATTTAGTGGGAAGAATTCAGTGGGCAGAGCTCAGAGTATAGTTTTCAAAGCACCAGCCAACACGTAATTTTGCAAATAGTCTAGGTTTCCCAGGTAGAAAACTACAGATGGACAAACAATATTCTTCTTTAGGATTTCTAATTTTGAAAGTAAACTGTAGCTTTAGACTTATCAGTATAGAACCGTGTTAAGATGATCATAGTAAGACACACTGATAAGAGATCTGGAAAGTAGCTGATGAACCAGCCCATCTGAACCCCAGACTGTTAATGTAAACAACAACATAGCCACCATCAGAGTTCAGCTGACAAATTTAAAGCTTGTTGATTCTGTTGTAGGAAAAACCACTGCTGTCCAGACACAGTTCTTCTGCTGCAATTGGGTTCTTTTCTTCTCTTTGTAAAGGTCATAATGGTGGGATGTGGCTAGAGTTTACCCTGACAATTTTGCCCATTCTCAGATTATCAAAGGCTTTCTTCATAACTGGTGACACATTTTTAAGACACAATATTGCCATTCCAGTCTTATTAGCTGTCACTGGCTGCATGATTGTGAGCAGAAGCCTTAAATTCCCTGACCTTGCCTACAAATTTTCCAGCATTTCAGGGCATTTCACATTCTGAAAACGCTTCACCATTTATTTTAAATTAATGGAAAGTAGCCAAAGTCTTCTGTGAATATTTTATATTTAATAATATCTGCAGAAATTTGGTATTCTTGCATTTGGACAAATTTTTAATTTGACCACCCTCAAATCCTTCTAGTTCACACATTTTAGATTGCAATTTGTTTACTGAATATGACCACCCCATGTAAGGGGCTAGTACCTGTTAGATACTTCCTGTGTGAAGGTTAGATGGTGCACAAGTTATGTGGAGTGTATAAACCTTGTTTAAATGTTTGCAATGGCACTGTCCTTGTGGAAAAACTATGATTCTAAGAAGTAAATATATTAGAATGCAATACAGTTATTCATATGGGGATGAGAAGAAGTTATTTTGGGGTAGTGGGTGAGGAAGAGTCAGGAAAATATTGAGCAAATGAGAATGGAATGCTTTAGGCCTCTGGAGGCATGAATTAATAAGAAAATAATAGTTTGTCTCATGTACCTACCTCCAATTACTGTCATGAGTGACTAGTCCTTGGGCTATGAAACGATCTAGCTTGTGGTGAAGAGGAAAGATCATAAGGAAATACTTTGAAAACCATGAGAGTTTTGTTGTTTCAGAAAGTAGATTTTGCTTAAAGTCAACATGTATTTTTCATTCACTAAATACTAAAATGCATCCTGTGGCATGTGTTTGCTTACTGTGCTGGTACTCAAGTTAGACAGGAAAGGGGGATAGACAGAAAACATCTGGAGGAGGTGATTTCTGTGCTGAGACTGGGAAAGTCTAAGTAGGTAAAAGAAGGACAACCTAAGTCCAAGGATGAGCTGGAGCAAAATCTGTGAGTTTGGAGTTAACATATTTGACAAACATTTGCCGGGATGTATCTCCAGATACATTGAAACATAAAGATATGCCAAGGCAGCCAGATGCCAGATCTATAAAGAAATGACTAAACTATGTTGAGTTTGTGGGCTTAGAGTTGGAAAGGCATTAATTGCCACCCTGAGGACGTAAGCTTGACTTTGGCTGCAACATAAAGCAACATAAACTATTCACCAGAAAATATGGTGTAGACTCTTGAGGGGAGGAAATGAAAGCACCAATTGGAATGCTTTGAGAACAGCACAAAGAAGACCATAGATAAAATTACTTCTTAAATTCTACCACATGCTGAATGTTCCATCTGAGACTACATCATGTAATCTTTATGATTCCAGGGACGACATAATAGAGACCATGATACCTGGGCCAGTTCCTGCATTTATCTCATGTTCCAACGTATCCTAACAACACTATTAATACTTTCCAGGATGAACCAGAAGCCAGTTAGTACTTTTCCCTCTCTACATGTTTTAGTCTTGTCCCAATTCTTCCATTTTCTCTTCTTCCTTACAAGAAATTATTCAAATTTACTCCCATATTGTTCTATAACATGATCATATCAATCAAATATCTCTTCCTTTTTTAAATGGTAACTTAGTCTCCCACTTTACTCTTAAGTATTTTTTAAAAAACTAGGAAAATAAAGGAACACATTTAGGTTTATTTTTCAAATAAGAAAATTGCCGATATTTGTTGACATTTGCCAAATTCAATTTTAATCTTTGTTATCCTGCATAATCTGGTAGTCCCCTGGCAGATCAGTTGTAATTAGGATGACGTTCATAACCTGCAGTTGGCTAATGAGTTGGCCGTGAATGAGAGGTAGCTGATGTATCAGCTATCACTGGCACTGGAAACCGTGGGTTGCTCTCTGGTTGAAGCTTAGAAAAAGGGCCTTCATTGGCCGATATGTTTTGTTATCTATTTGGAAAAGTAGAAGGATCAACCATCAGTCCAAGATAATTGGCCTGTATGGAAGATAAGTTGCTGTACTGAGAAGTAGAATTTGTGTTGCAATGAAATTCAAAACACGGCTATTTGCTTCAGTGTAGCTGCTTTGCGAGTGCACATGGAAAGTGGTCAAATGATTTAAAATAGCACGTTGATCCACTGAAATTGGTTCCGGTGGTCAAACTGACATTGATGATGCAGGAGAAAAATCACCTCTCATCGGGGTAGTTGTATCACCAATTATGTGGCTAGTAAAGGGTTTTCTTATTAGAGGCATGTTTAAATTTGCAGAAGATAAAAATGCACTTTCTCCTCTAGTGTCAGCCACAAAACCAGAATTATGATTATCCACATTACCCCCTGCTTTATGTTCTTCTTGTGAAATCTTGAGCCAATGAAGATACCAGAGAGGCATTTTTAATCCCAACTTCTTTTTTTTCACTAAACTGGGGAAACCCTCGTTGAAAATTTGGATTATTATGAACTGCAACTACAAACAAAGAGAAAGATTTTAGTAATACTTTCAAACAATATACAACACTACAATAATCCTAATCTATAAAACTTCATATTTCATGCTTACTATACAAAGATAATATCATCAAAATGTGAACACAACTGAAATTTTTGGAAATTCCTTATTTGGAAAATACACATTTAAATATTATTGTCATCAAATTTAAAACGTTAGCATTTGCATTACCGGTGAATGCCCTTTTTAAAAAGCAGCTTTAATACCTTTATTTAGATTTCTGATAAGATTCATAGTTGCTAGCAAAGTTTCTCATAATCTTGAATACATAACACACTGTCCTCATTTTTTAGATAAAAGAAAGTATTTTAGCCTTAGTAGTTTTTATACAATTTTCAAGATCTAACTTTACATTTATATTACCATTGATTGATGTACAAAAAAAATTTTATATATAAGTTACGAAGT
>NC_045712.1:49549089-49580449 GCF_009834535.1 Camelus ferus | reverse complement strand
TCTCCCATGTCAGCAAGCAAATGACATCTCTTTCGTTTATTCCAAATAGATAATAGATTAAATAATGAATACTTTTGATGGTAATTATCAAGCACTTACATGTATTGGAAGATAGCCCTTAATGTGTGTTGAATTATAAAATAGATTTATTAGCCAAACATTCACCCTTCCTCTAAATTTAGTGATGTGCTAAATATTAAATGTAACTTGCTTTTCACATGTCTGGAGGCATTTCCTGGCAGTCCTAGGATGAGAGGGATGAAGAAGACTCATGGCCCAGTGCTGAAACACTCTGGATGGAGTCAGGAAGCAAAATGACTGGTAAACACACCTATCAGTTTGGCAAATCCTAGAGGGTGCTCTGGACTCTCAGCCTGTTGCCTCAGTATGCTAGACTTCAAGGCTAATTCCCTAGTGAGATTGAACATCAATGACTTAACTTGTTTGTTGGTGGTCTTTTGCCTTACATATATCAACTTCAAATAGTCATCCTCCCCCAATATATTTAAAATTTTGTGGAGAAACTTGCATTTCTTCCTGTCATTCTTTATTCCCCTAGGAAAAAAACCATTTCCAAATCTTTCTCATAGATATTAAAAGAAAATTATTTGATTGAAATCAAAATGATGATGCTAGCAGCAAAGTTTGCCATTTCTGGAAATTACAATGTGTCACATACTATGTAGGACAGTTAAAAACTACTCTTCCTAGCCTGATTTTACAGAGGAGGGAACTGATCCTCAAAGCACTGAAACCCATTGCCCCAGTACATCACCTGTCCAAGGTAGAGGTCAGAAAAATACTGGCTGTGTCCAAACTATTAGATGGAAGAAACTGGAATAGAAGCCTTGAACTCTATTTATTGCCTACCTGACAGTAAGTAGGGGTGGAGGAAAAAGGTGGCATGGGAGGTAAAGTCTACACACCAGGTAACATGTGGCTCAGAGCAGGCTGTCTGCCCCCAGCTATCAATAAATGAATGAAGTGGGTGGCTTCTAAAGGAAGGGGCTGGGATCAGGCTTTCTTGGGGCTCTGACATAGCCTCTTCACACCTAATGCTCAGGGCATGTGTGTGGGTTAAAGGGGACATGGTGGATAAAAATAAAGAGTACCATTCAGAGCCCATCTGAAAGGGTCCCGCAAGACCTCCCCCTCAGGGTCTCTGCTGCAGAGCCACCAGTGAGGCTCTTTGACTACCATCGGCGTTTGGATTTGGGGGCTGCTTGCAGAGGGGACATTCCTAAGGCATAAAACCTCAGATAAGGCACTCTAGAGTGACGATAAGCAAATCTCACGGGGCCTCTGATTGTAAAATGGCATTTGATAAATTGCAGTTAAGCTGGTATCACTAATTTAAAACACCTCATCTGATATGTGATCTTGTCCCACTAACTGAGTCTCCCCTGAGGTCTCTAACAAACAGTTGGAGAACCAGAGCTTACTTTCTCCCTGAGGTTTTGCTCTGGTTGGAAAGGGAATAAAACTCACCGTGGACAGGTGCAGAGAAGGAGTGAGCCCAGTCACCCTTTTCCCACCAAGTACTAGAACAACGCCAGCTTTGGAAGACCCTTTGTAAGATGTGGGTAAAGGGTGGAATGGGACTCAGAGCCACTCAGTCCTGGGCCTCGGTCCCAAATACACCCCCCATCAAAGTGAAGCCAAATAAGTTTACCCATTCAGTCAATAAGTACTTAAAAATACACCGGGTATTTGAAGGCTTGTGCTATGTTCCATGACAGGGGGGCACATAAAGAAACAATTCTGGAGAAAATTGATATTATGAGAAGTCACACACAATAAAAGACAACTCCCAGTCAGAGAATAGAATATACATCTGTCATCATTTGGTAAGAACCCATTCCTGATATTTACTCAGAAAGTCTCCTCTCATTCCAACCTTTCAGAAGAAAGAAATTTAAACATTCTTCTCTTCCATCCTTCTGGCTCCCAGTAAAATATGATTTTGTGAGCCTGCCATCTGGCTGATGCTATCAGTTTTTTATTTATATTTAATATAAACACAGCCCCAAGGCTAGCAGGTACCCTGACAGGGTCTGAAATAAAATTGCCAGGGAACTGTACAAATGCATGTAGCAATTAAGGAGCTGTCAGGGGACATTGCTGGGTGAAGACATAGAGCTGTGAGCTGGACAAAGGAAGGCACTGAGTCCGGAGGCGAAGGAGCAGAGGGCTGCAGAGAAAACAGGGGTAGCAGGCTCACGTACCACGATGCAGTGGGCCCAAAAACCACAGCAGGGAGATAAGCGGACTGTGGACACCCAAAAAGGGAAATGGGCCAAGTATAACTTCACTGTTTGTTTTCAGTACCCAAGGCAAAGAGCAGACTACTGACACTGCTCTGAAATTTATATGGAGAAACAATATGTAGCCTTGAGTTTTGCTTTCAAGAGAGGCTTCAGTCGGGGGACATGAGGGCAGGGTCGTGGAAAAGAATATGTATTCTGCACTGCTTTTAAGAGCTGTCACAGTAGTTGGTATCAGCCTGAAAAACTGGCTTGCGGTGAGAAAGATAAGGTGGATATGGAGGAAACGTGAGTTTTTTAAGTGAGGAAGAGGGAGACATGAGCTAGCTGGAAGGCGAGGTACAACTGAAGGGAAATTTGAGCTGAGCCATGAGGAGGGCCACAAAACGCCTCTGTGCCATATTCAGTACAAGTCCTGCTCACACCTACACTGTCATCGATTTAACAGGCAATTTGGTAGTGATGGGGATGGGGGTGGTCATGGCGATGGAGGTGCAGACATACTCTCCTCGTACCAAGATCTTGTCATCCTTTGAGATGCTAGAAGCCTTGGTCTTTGTAACGGGGTGAGGTGGGGTGAGGAAATGAGGGCATCTAATGAATGGCCTGGGGTTTGGGGATCAGAGTGACCAGGTCTAGTAATAGGGTCTTTTGTGACAATTTACTTTTAAATTCCCAGGAGAGGAGTACCTTTTTCCAAATGGAATGCTGCTGCCAGAGATCTGAATTACAGATAGCCAATGAGGTAACAGAATAAAGAAAACTTAATATCCTCTTTCTTGAACCATGGATGGAAAGTGGCTTATGCCCAGCTCTCACCTGCCTCCCAACACACACACATACACATACACCACCCCCAACAAGCCATCCTAGGCAAGTGCTTTCAGGTAGAACACAAAGAAATTTTTAAAGACTTCAGCCATTGCATATTTCATTATGTTAGAGAAATTTTAAGCAAAACATTGAACCCATGGATACACAGATTATTGCTCAGAATGAGGCTATGTTTATTTAGGTAACAATAGTGAGTCAGTGTACAGAGAGCATTAAGTAATCAGACAGGCATTGGCCAGAAACAGATGAAGTCATGAGTAAGGCCCATCAGTGGCTGGGCCTGGGGAAATGAGCTCCAGTGGCTCAAAGCTACAATGCTCATCACCTCCTCCCAGTTTCCTGCCTAAGTAACTCACACCACAACCTTAAACAACATCTGGATCAGTGTGTGGAATGGCAGGGTGACATGCAAACACATTCTTTGTATAAAGAAAACTATAGTGTTTCTTTAATAAAATATACGTGATACATCCTCAATGTCTTCTGGCTCTAAAGCCGACAGACTCCTGAAGGCATTCAGCCTCAAGAATATGAAAATGTAGTCATGGTCACATAACCAAGGGCATTTCTAGCTTGACACCCCTAGAAGCATGTAAACAGGAGTCAGAAGTAGGCCTAACAAAAAGCAAAAAGATGCTGTAAGAAGCAGACACATTCTCTGCAAATAAGCTATAAGGAAGATCCGCCCCCTCACAGAGCTCCACAGAGGAAGCTAATTTCATGCCAAGGTGGTTTTGATGGATATGGCACCAGGGGACTGGGTTCACATGGCTAGAACATTATAGGAATTTGCTTTTGATGCTCAATTTCATGGAAAGATTCTCAGGTTGTAAGCACTCCCCGCCCTCAACTGTACCACTGGAAGTTCAAACTGCTCCCAAAAAGCATGAAATATACTAGGAATAATATCAGCTTCCAATAATGTTGGCCAAGAAATATTAACAAGGATTTTCCAGCCTTCTTTCCACCAGACCTCATTCACCCCCACAAATGATTTTAACAACTATTTTTTGGCTTGTTAAGCAATAGAAGTTGGACCAATTAATTGAGACCAAATGAGTGAATTTATGGATCTTCAGTAGCTGATGCACACTAACTCCTGAGTGGCAAGGATGGGTGCTTGATGGTCCCCTCCTCTTGGGACACTGAGTTCATGAAAAATCAAATGGGGTAGGTTTAATTCTATTCTGTGATTTGTATCTAGGATGACCATATAGTTTATTATCCGAACTTTTGAGAGGGGGGTCTTTTTATTAATACAGAGAGATAACTAGTGTAAGTAGGTCTATCCTTGGCAGAACAGAATAGACAGGCATTCCATTTACAACTCACCGCATTCCACAAGGAATAGAACTGAATGACTCTGTGTGTGTGTGTGTGTGTGTGTGTGAGAGAGAGGAGAGAGAGAGAGAGAGAGAGAGAGAGAGAGAGAGAGAGAGAGATATCTGGTGTGATCATGATGTACAGTTGTTTGGTTAACCAAAAAGAATTAGACCAAGAAATCATTTTTATAATAATACATCAAATACCTTATTTTAACATTTAGCCAATCATTGTACATGAGGCCATGGCCTTTTGAGTACTGGAGGCAGTTAGCTATTTGTGGATGTTCAGCATGCTCTAGACATCAGCCAGTGTTTTACTGATGGGAGAGGAAATGGAGAACATTAATTAATCCACTAAATTGCTTAACTGGAGGCTACTTAAGACTCTTTCTACTGTAATTATGTCAATACATCCTCTACTTCGTCAAGTTGGGAATCTTTCCAATTCAAGGAACCAAACAGACAAATTAAAATATCTTTAAAAAACTGGCCTATAGAACTAAAAGATTAGGGATAGAAATAGCTTAAAGAGTAGGCTGATCCAGAAATTGCTAATGGTTTCACCAAGGCTCTGGTTTCTGTCTTTCTATTCTGCATCCAACTGAGCTGGCTCCATCTTCAGACACTTTCTCTCATACATCCTGGCCTTTCACCCTACAGCCCTTGCTCCACCAATTCCACCTTTTCCCCTTATGGGGTCACAAAAATGCTCTAGCACTTACAGTCATCAGCCTTTTTTCCCACCCTACTCATAGGTAGAATGTGAGATCTTCAAATGCCTCCTTACTTTTTTTGACTTTGACCACTACATCCATCCCTGAACTAATCAACAGAGGAAGGAGATGAAGCATGCTGATTGATCAATTTAAACCTGCTGAGTCTGGGTCTGATTTCAAGCTCAGCAGCCATGAAGGATAGGTTTCTGAAAGAAATTCAGGGTCGCACTGGCAGGAAGAGGAAAGAAAGGCTGTCAAAACCAGACGTATCTCCTCCAAGTTTCTGATATGGTCACAAACACCCAAAGAGTCATGTCAGAGGCCACAAAACCCATGTGACTCAGGATTTCACCAAGCACTACTTCAGGTAGAGAATTTCAATCTGGCAGGATCATTTCCCATTTCCATACCACACCAGTATACAAGAAGTTTGTTGAGTGTTCTAAAGTGTGTGACAGATAGAAGAAATTTTATCAGGAAAGTTTAATGCAAAAGATAGACCTCATGGGGTGCGAAGAAAAAAAAAATCAAAGAAGAGAAAAAGAAGTGCTTCGTGAGAAATAATGCTGCAAGTTCAGAAGATCACATGCTACAACAATGAAAAAGAAAACAAAAAATGTTACTGCTACTAAATAAAAACAATCAGGCTTTACATATTTAACAGGCACTTTACCAAGAAAGGAAGAAGCTAGCTGCTACAAAAACGATGTATGACAAGGACAGGCCTTCAAAACTGAAGTTGATCTCCGAAACTTTCAAGGACAGAGCTACTTACAGATTTTAGCTGAAATTGTTTTAATAAGAGTATGCTTTAAGTCAAGCCTTGACAAATATTTTCTTAAAAATTTCAGTAGTCTAAACTTAATTTTTTTCTTATTTGTGGAAATACTTATCCAGAAAGATCTTCTAGCAGTAAAAATGCTAAAACTTTTATACAGTGATGGTGGTTTATTTAATCAGTTTGATTAAGTAGTTTCAAATATATTTTAAACTGCCAAAAGTACAGAGTAAATCAAAACTCCAGTAACATTTTGGAGTCTTAACATATTTGGTGACTAATTTTATTATAGCAGTTAACTAGAAATAAGACAAGCCATCTATGCAGCTACTATTGAATTCAGCTTTCTTATTTAATCTGCCATGATTTCACCCTTCAGTCTGTTTGATTATTTTTAAAAGCTTGGTACTATTTTGTATATGAATTAAAGGGCATGTAAATTCAAAGTTGCTGCTGTATCAATAGCATTTACATGATCAGAATATAACAAAGTGTTTGTAAGAACTGAAAGCTAAGTTACTCATAGAAAATCCCAACACAGGGACCATCCGTGATACCAGGTCAAAGTTCAGAAAGTCAAATAAAGGAGGCTAGCTTGGTCATTGTGAGGTCAGGAGATGGTGGATTCAACAAGAAGAATAAGAAAAGATGTGAAGAGAGGATAATAAAGCTTGTTTCAGAACAGCAGTTCATCATCAAAGGTAGAATTATTTAAGAGAAACATGTTACTTAAAAATATATTTAATTTAATTTTAAGTTAAATATTTGTTCTCTAAAACATATTGTGTATTTACCATGTATATATAGAGATCTTATCTTTTATAATTGAATTAGGAATAAGACACAGTTAATTAGCATATGGAATTAGTAAAAATTCATACCAGAGGCTCAATCCAATCCTTCTGAATAACATGGTCTAGTTAAGAAGAAAAGGAGAGAGAAAAGGACCAGATAAAATGGGCCCTTTTGTCTTGAAAGTAGTGGAATATGGTGCACTGAGGGGTACAAAAAAATTAGTAACTTTCTGAGTCTTAACTTTTTCCAGACATTGTCTTTAAAGTAAGGGGGAAAAGGTTCAAATGTTTAAAATCTCTCCAAAACTATTAGCAAAAACAATAAGGAAATACATAACAGATGCACAAAGGCATCTTGGGATGAATATATTAAGGACCCACAACTGCAAATTCTAAAATCTCCTTAATAGTGCCAAAGAGAAACATACGAAAGACTTTTTGATAAACAAATGCAGACAGTGTTTTGAAAAAAAAAAAAAAAAAAAACTTGAGGTCTTGAGCCAAGGATTATTCCTCAGTTGGATATTTCAGACTCTGACTAGACCACCAAAACAGGCTCTGCTGTCACACTGGCCACCTTTGAGAACAGCGACATAGCCCAAGCCTCAGCTCTACATGGTGAGAGAGTAGAATAATAAATGAATCCTGCAAGAAGGTTCCACTGGGGGCTTTTTATCTTAGACCAAACATAGGGCTCTTTTCTGGGGGGAAAGAATGGAAATCACCCTCCAAAAATAGCTCTATTCTCTCTCTTAAAAAAATAACTTCTAATTTAATTAACAAAAGTATCCTCAACATTTGAAAAAATCAAATGATCAGAAAGAAATTAAAACCACCCTAATCCTATTGATAACCACTGTTAACATCCTGATGTATAGCCATCTACTCCCTTCTCTATACATTTTGCTCGTATGAAATGGAATTGTGCTGTATGCACTGCTTTATAAACTAACCCCTCCCCATTTTCTTGTTCCACTTACCAATTTCCCAAGGCACATACATCACCCTCAACTGGAATAGCAATATAGCATTCCATTTCAAGTGGGGAGAAGTAAAAGGAAGTCTGTTTTCATGAGTGACATTTTTAGTACCCAGATATTTGGAGGGATTTGCTTTAAAATAAATGAATATAACTTCTTCACAAGTGTAAGGAGAAAAGTGTTGGTGAACAGAGAAACAATGCCTGTATTTTCACTACAGAAATGTACCCCGTTCTTAACACATCCAAAATGATCCCCCCAACACCTTTCTCTCTCATCCTTCTCCTATAAACAAACAGTATCATTGTTTTACATTTTCATTATGAAAACTTTCAAACTTTAAAACATTTGCAAAAATTGTTAAAAACAAAACAAAACAAAACATATACCCTTCACCCAGCTTCCCCAAATGTTAACCTCTTGCTTAACCTCAGTCCAATAATCAAAACCACAACTCATATGATACTAGCACCCAATCTACAGATATTATTTAATTTTCATCCACAGTTCCAGATTCAATCCAGGACCACACATTACAACAGTCATCCTGTCTCTTTGGTCTCCTCTGAATCAGGACAGTTCTCTGGTCTTTCTCTGTTTTTCATGACCAGTATGCCTTCCACCTCCCCATGCAGTCCTGTATGAAACCGTCTAACAGAACTCAGCGGAGCCCTGGCTAGCGTGCTGTTTCCTGGGGCTGCCACAACAAACTCCACCAACTGAGTGGCTTAATACAACAGAAAACTATTCTCTCACATTTCTGGGGGACGGAAGTCTGGAAATCAAGGTGTCAGCAGGGCACCAGCTTCTTCTGGAGACTCTGAGGGAGAAACTTCCCCATGCCTCTCTTCTACCTTTTGGTGATCGCTGGCAATCCCTGGCATTCCTTGGATTTGCCTAAACATAAATCCAATCACTACCCTGGTATTTACACAGCTTTCCTCTCTGTTTGTCTCTGTGTAGCTTCCTCTCTTCTTATAAGGATACCTGTCATTGGATTTAGGATCCACCCTAAAATCCAATATGATCTCATCTCCAGGTCCTTAACTAATTACACCTGTGAAGATTCTATTTCCAAGTAAGGTCACAGTTGGAGGTTCTGAGTGGAATGAATGTTTGAGGGGAACATTATTCAACCCACTACAATCTTCTTCAATTCAGTTGTTTTAAAATGTATGTTTTTGAACAATGATTAGGTTAGGAGTCTTGTTAGACAATCTTTCACCTTATCTTTTATGAAACAGCGTGAGTAGGTGAAAAAGAATATTTTAATTTCTTAAAAGAGCATCAAGCAAATTCAAAACACCCTTGGTATCTTGGGGGAGATAATGGCAAATTATATTTAGTATTGGTATACTTTGGCATTTCAATTATAGATACAACTCAGTAACCTCTTCACAGTTCACTACTGTTTGTTACTCCAGGTAAAAACGTACCAGTAATCACTCTGTTGACTAGGGGACAAATGTAAAAAACCTTTCTGTCCATGAGGGCAGGAACTTGAAGATGCTTCTGGATTGGATGTTCTTGTAAGAGGTCAATATTTCCAAGAACTGCCAAGACTTTAGCTCTGCCTCACAGGCTAAGTGAAAAGGACAATTGGGACAATCACCATGTTCAATAGCCCGGCTGTCACTTGATTAGAGATGAAGATGAGATTTACTTGGCAGGATTTGTTCTCTGCAGAAATTCCCTAGGGGAGAGACAGCAGCTTGTCCTTTCTAAGATGACAGCAAACTGAGTCGGTGGTAACTTCACCGCCACCCATAAAATTTCCAGGCTCATCACCTTTCTCTCCTTTTAAATAAAATGTAAGACAGGGGTTCAGCTCTCCCAGTCTAGCAACAGAGTCTGCTCCTCTGGAGGTTGTCACTCCTGGTCCTGAGATGCCTGGCCACAAACCAGTGGACTCTTAAGGATGCTCTCCAACACATCTCATCTCAATGGTCTCACAGTTTAACATACTTCTTTCTTTGCAATTTACTTAATCAAGCAGAGGAAATGCCTTACGCTCACAATCTGTGAGCTGTCTGCCCCAGCCTCAAGTATACCAATTTCAAAAAGAAGCAGCTTTGGAGAGATACATATCCAAAGTACACACACGTACACTTAACCTGTGTCAGCACCAGCCTCCATGTGTGTCCATGTGGAGGTTAACTTGGATTGAGATATCTTTGGTCAGTAAAGGCAAAGAAGAGGAAGCAAAGAGATGCCAGTCTTCAGATGGAAACGGTGCAAACCACACAAATGCACAAGAAGCAAAACAAACAAAACCATCTCACACGCACTCACATCTCTCTTTCTCTCTCTCTCTCAAAATACAACAGGATATAAGCAATACTGATGGTCCTGGAAAGGGCACCATAAACTTCACTAGGCTTTGTTTGAAAAGGAATTAACTGAGGAAAAGAGAAAAATGGGTTCAATTTCAAAAACACATCTCCCTAGAAATAATGACACTGCCCATGAATGTGCTCTTTCCATTTGCATACTAAGCACTTTTCATGCTTTGGCTCACTTAATCCTCTATAACATAGGTTCTCTGTTCACATTTACAAATGAGGAGACTGGGGCAACAGAAACCTTAAGTAATATCCTCAAAGTGACACCTTTAAAAGATAGTGGAACATGAACACAGTCAACAAATAGCACTCAGGATGTGATGGGAATTATTCTAAGCATCTATGTATAATAACACATTTGATTCTCAAAACAACTCTAGGTTGGGTACTAGTGTAATTCCCATTCCAGAGATGGGGAAACTGAGTTTAAGCTGCTGAGTAATATGCTCAAAGTCACACAGTTAGTAGCAGAGCCATTAGGTCCGTCTTCTTGACAATATTTTATCACTAGAAACCAACTCAAAAAGTGAAATAAATACATTATTAGGGTCACATTTCCAAAAATTCAAAACTTAAAAAGTCATACATGTAGAATTTGGCCCTTTCAGGTCCCGTAGCACATATAAGGTGCCAGTATTAAGAGAGGTGGACCTGGGATCTTGCACACACGTGGGTGCTGCTTGAACAGAACCAGAGAGAGGGCCCTGAGAATTCTGTGCATCTTTGTATGATGGCCAAGGGGAATGGAAACAAAGCATGCAGGATGACAGTAAGTTCCAGAACACTGGCTAAGTGTGTTAAGATAAAGTCAGTCTTCCCCTAGAAGGAAAACTGATGAACGCCCAGAAATTTGGCATCCTCTCTTCTGCTCGCCTGAATCCTCAAATCCCCTTTGTGTTGTTACAGGGGAATTACGAGCTGAAAAGGTCAGAGAAAGGGGCTGCACAACAGCCAGCATGCTCTCTTTCTTTCCTAACCATGAGAGGATGTCCTAATGCAGATTCCTCTACTTATGACCAAGGACTCCTTGAAGGGAAGGGAAGAAGGACTGAGAGAAAAAAAGAAAAGGAAAAAAATCTGCTGAGTGTCCTGGGAATGTGTACATAGCACAGTGGCATCTGATTCATCCATGGATGAAGTGAGATTAGTGTTCACATCGTCTAACTTGCCAACATTGCTCCAGGTCAAGCATCCTGGGGTGCTGAGGGGCAACTCACAGTGTAGACAAGGCATCGCTGGCAGATCCTTAATCTGAAAGGCCTAGGGATGTAATGTGACTTGCCCAAAGCCAACTCTCAGCAGATCTGGGACTAGAGCCCAGGTTGCCTACTGGGTGCCACTCCCCAGTGGACACAGGCTGGACCAGGCACTCATGGGTGTGGAATGACAGTGAATGAGGAATGCAAGGCCACGGTCCTGGCTTTGGGCCACGGAAAGGGAATGCTTGCCCTCCCCTCTGACTTCTGCACAGGAATAAGAGAGTAGGAGCATCACCTGCTGCTGTCTCTCACTAACAGGACTGCCACAGCACTTACTGATCCAGGCCAGACACAGGAGTGGAGGCGCCTCTCTCCCAAAGACTCCAATGTCCAGCTCAGGTGTGTCGCCACTGCAATCAGCAGCCAACATTCTTTCCAATGCTCTCATATGGCCTGTTCAGGTGCTGCCTGACCATGGGGTTCAGGGACCTCCAGTCAAACAGCCCAAGTTTCCTTGAGCAGGTATGAACCCCCTGAATCCCTACAGAACAGGCCATATCAGGTCTTCTTCCTACAGTGACCAGGAGCATTAGGGAGACCTCGGGGAAAGGGCTGGGCACACGGCCTGGCCTAGACTGGGCCCTTGAAACAAAATTGCTGCCGTTATTCTCTGACTCTCAAGGCTGGCTTAGGGAGGGTACCCACTCCGTGTGGGATAACTGCCCCACATCTGTCTCATGAAGGCCTCCCAGGGCATCTGGCCAAGACTCAGATTCCCCGTGGTTTAAGCCTTTACAAATGTAATCTGTTTAGATACAAGCCAAGTCACCAGGGCACCCGCGTGGAGCTGTTGCCTTGCAAGTGTGAGGCACATAGCTAGTGTTTAATAGATACTTGTTAAATAAGTGGATCCTATGAGGTAGTGCTATTAACATCCTCATTTCACAGAGGGGAGGGATGGAACAAGGAGTAAAGTATTCCTCAAGGTCACACAGCATGGGAAGAAGAAAACAAGGTTAAGTACCAGAGCCCACCTCCTTCCCCACCATATTATGTGCTTCTGCACTGGGGCTAGAGTGTGAATGTTCCAGGATAAGTTAACCCTAACCACTTACAAGGCCAATTTCTGGAACTCTTCATATGTGCTGATCTGCACACCTGCATCCCTGTTTCGCCATGTCATGTCTATCTATCTCTCCCTCCTCCCATCGCTCTCTCTGCCTCAATTTTCTCATCTGCAAAATGAGGATAACAATATATAGCGGATAGGATTGGAGGAAGATAACTGTTATTAGCAAGAGTCACAACCATTAAGTGAGCATTTGTTATTAATATATGCCAGTCTCCTTGGTGCCCAGCATTGCATCTTTCTCACTGAAGGGTGGTGGTGATGGCCCCATTTCACAGATGAGTGAACTTAAGTGCTTCTCCAGAGTTAACACAGTGCTGGGTACCTGTGAACACTCAATACATGGCAGCTGCTCTTGTAATACTAATAATAACAATAACAGAATAGGCTTCAGCTCTTCTAACAGAGTGAGAGAAAAGAGAATGAGAGAAAGAGACACTGAAAGGTCCTTTTCAGAAATGCCCAGGGTCCTCAACTCCTCCTGTTCTCTCCCAGGGCCTCTCCTCCAGCACATGGCATTCTGTGCTGGTCCAGGGTCAGCCCATACACTGCCACCTACCCTAAGCTGACTCACAAAGCAGCAGCAAAGTGAGCCATGGAAATGAAATGACATCAGGACATCCAGCCACCTGTGGAGAACACACTCATGTATCGCTGGTCTGCTGACATGGATGGTTTCTGGAGAAGTTTCAATCAGGGCAGTTTGGATGATCCATGGTGGGGTGAATCCAAACTGTCTTTGAGATTGTCCTGCTTACTCTTTGCATATCTCAGTTCACACACAAATGAAAAGTGGCCCAGCCTAACCAAATAATTTTCCAAACATACCCACATGATCTTTAAAAAACGTGCACTGTAGAAACCCAGAAAGTATAAAAAGGAACAGAGAAGAAAATAAAGTAACGCATGTATCATCCAATGACCCAGGATGACCAACTGGAACGCTCAGAAATGCCCGCTCTTATACCAACTCCCCAACTCCATCACATTCAGTACTGCGGTTAGTACACACAATGTGCTAATGTCAGCATGGCAAGTTTTTATTAGCTCTGTACCAGAGGATTAGAGTAGAGGCTGAAAACTGGATGTTTTTAATAACCTTTTTTTTTCTACTCTAGGGTAATTCAAGTGGAAAGCCCACATTTTTAGATGGAATACATAAAGCACAACCATAAATACTCATGTGTAAATAGCTCTTTGCAGTGACATCTCCAGAAGATTCTCTGTAAGTTGAAGCTTCTAATTTTCCAGCAAATAACCTTTTAGTCCCATTTGCTTCAGCCATCCTGCCTGACCACTTCATCTATTTTTCAGACAAGAATGAACTCAGAGCTGACAATGACAAACTGATCAACAGAGGTTCCAGTCACACCAGACATTACTCAGCAGCCCAACAGGTGACCTGTCCACCTGGAAGCTTCTACTATCACCTGGGCAGTTGGGCCTGATACAAATGCTGACTCAGAACACAGCCTGCCATCATATGTTCTTTCAACTAACTTTCAGCAGCACAAGTGTTACCTTTATAATTATTCATAATTTATAGCTATCAATATTTTGTTTCCCCAATAACAACCATTACCAGAAAGGTAAATCAAGGTGGAATACAACAGCTTAGCTTCTGCATAAAACAAAAGAGGCAGCAGAGGAAGAGAGAATAAAAATAGAAGTCATATTTAAATCCTGAATCCTTACAAAGTCCAAAATGGAGACATTAACACTGATATAATGAAAAATCTGTCTTTATAGAATAGATTTTAAGGTTCTGAATCAAGAAGGTAACAGAAGGTAGACATTATAACAGACAGACACTGATATTTGTTAATTCATTTAAATATTTCGTAGCCCTTACCTTACGTGAGGCACTATTTGAAAGCAGTGATTCTCAAATTTTAAAATGCATCAGAATCAACTGGAAGATCTGTAAAATAGAGATTGCTGCCCCTCCACCCACAAGTAACTGATTCAATAATTCGGTAGATCTGGGGAAGGACCCAAGAATTTTCATTTCTAACAAGTTCCCAGCTGGTACTAATGCTACTGTTCTAGGACCACAGTATGAGAACCATTTTTCAGGCTACAAAAATACAGCAGAGAATGAATCAAAGCCCTTTTATCTGAGAGCTTACATTCCATTAGAGTGATAATAATTAAGTGTAAAATAATTTCATTAGTGCCAAACATCATTTCTCCCATGGAAAATAAAATCAGAAAAGAACTAAGGATGATGGAGGAGGTCGAGATAATTTTCTAAAAGAAGGTGGTCAGAGAAGGCATCTCCAAGGATGTAACATTCAAACAAATGAAGTGAATGAAGAGAGAAGAATCCATGCACAACCAGAGGGGAAAGGGATGCAGACAAAGGGAACATCTCATAAAAGAACCCCAGGTGGTTATGAGCTTCCAGTGTTCCAGAATAGCAGATCAGTCTAAACAGAGCAGAGAGAACACTGGAGGAAGATTAGATTGATAAGATTTTTTTACCGTAAGGTGATGAGTGATGTGATCTGGTTCATGTCTTAAAAAGAACTGCTTGGCTATTTTGAGATGTGGAGAAAAGACTGACAAAGATGGAAGCACAAAGACCAGTTAGAAAAGAGGCAATCAGAGAAGGTGGCTGTTTGGACCAGAATGGTGGCAGCACACCTGGCAAGGAGGATGGGAGTAGAAGAAGTCCTTCCAGGGGAGCGGACACATTTCCCGTGGGATGGGATGTGGGTGTAATGGGGAAAAAATCCTCAAGGATGACCACTGTGTTTGTCTTGTTTTTATTGGAGGAGGGTGGCAGGTGGAAATAAAACATTTATTTGGAAACATTCTCAAGCCTACAGAAAAGTTGCAGGAATAAAAATAACATGAAGAACAACTGTGCACCCTTATAGATTTTCCCACTTTTCACACTTTATCCCATTTGCTTTAACATTTGCACACTTTCCCCATAGAGATACACACACAGGGAGGGCAGTCTGCATGGACCGTGAGGAGAAAATAGGTATCTTCACACTAGTGACAGAAGAAGACCACCCTGTACTGAGGGGATCTTGATGGCAGGGGTAGAAAATGAGGTCCAAGAAGCAGGATGGGCACATTAGAGAAAAGACGCACTGACAGCTAGCCCGAAGACAGATTGAGAGAGGAGGCAGCTCAGGATCTGCTAGTTCCAAGCACTTTGATAACCTGTGGAAAGACTTTGTTTTAAATGGGAAAACTGACATGACAAAATTAACAGCGACAATAGAGCAAACAAGTGAACCAAAATTCCTTTCCCTACGTTTCCCGGTTGCAAATTTCTAACATTATCTCCTCTGTCTCAAAGTCCTCTTGGACAGGGTCCCACCTCAACAATTAGTTTCCCAGGGACTAGCCAATCCTCCTGCCTGCGTTTGAATGATGACATCTGACATTCCCATGTTGGACTTCACAGAAATGCACTTTGCTTCTCTTGAACTCTGCAGCACAACAAGTGATGCAGTCCTCCTCCGAATGACATTACCAGAGCCTGGCTCTCACTGCCATGCTCAGAAACAAGCTTATTCACTCTAAGTTGATAAATGCAGGCAGTAATCAAAAGTTCTGCTCTCACAGCGGAAAAAAATCTTCTGAGGGTATAGCAGCAGCTCAAAATGAGATTGAAATGTGATGAACCACTTCCATTCTTTCGATTAAGTAGGGTTTTTCAATTTGCCACTTTAAGGGAGCTACGAATATCCTTCTACCATATATCCCTTCATCCTTCAACTTCATCCAAAAAGGTGGTTGGGCCAAGAGTATCTGTAATTCTGAAGCAATGGAACTCCCAGCCCAAGTTTATCCCCAACAGGTGTGCAGAGATGTTAATGTACAACCAGCAGGTATGTAAAAATCCTCTTCTGGAAGATACAGAATGCAGAACTCTGCATCAGACCAACTGCTAGAGCATGTCATCTGTTCCCACAGCTTTTGATAATCCATCTTCAACCAGAACACAAGATAGAGCAAACAACATCTTGAAAACCACTGCAACTGCCAGCCTCTGTTCTGTAGGCTTTTAAAGGGCTTTAATTCCAGTATCCTCAACTCTGTGTTGTATAAAGCAAAAGGGAATCTAACTCTTTAGGACAACACACAGGAGGAAAGTATTCTCTGGCTGGTTAAGCACACCTGGGCCCATGTAGGCAGTGCTGGGTGTGTGTCTGGGGGACCACAAAAGGACACACCTATTCTTTTCTCAGCTCAACCAACATAGCACAATCTTCCAGGTGTTCTTTTCCCAAAAAGAACCTCACATTCAAGCAATATTGCTTAAGTTGAGTATATCAAGGGGTTGTGTGACCCTGGACAAATTACTCAGTGTTGCTGAGCTTCACTCTTTTTTGTGTGATTTGTTGTTTTTTTTTTCAAATTACATTCCATGAATATAACTCCCTGTGCTATACAGAAAATCCTTGCTGCTTATCTATTTTATATATAGTAGTTTGAATCTGTTAATATTATATACCTAATTTGTTCCTCCCAAACTCCCTCTCTCCTTTGGTCCTTTGCTCATAAGTTTGTTTTCTACGTCTGTGAGTCTTTTTTTGTTTTGTATATAGATTCATTTGTATGAGTTTTTAGATTCCATGTATAAGTGATATCATATAGTATTTGTTTTATTTTTTTGTCTGACTTACTTTATTAAGTATAATACTCTCTAGGTCTATCTATGTTGCTGCAAATGGCAATATTTCATTTATTTTTATGGCTGAATAACATCCCATTGTATATATATACACCACATCTTCTTAAGCCAATCATCTGTTGATGGGCATGTGGATTATTTCCATGTCTTGGCTATTGTAAATAGTGCAGCTATGGACACTGGGGTAGGTGTATCTTTTTGAATTCAAGTTTTCTTTTTTTCCAGGAGTGGGATTGCTGGATCATATGGTAGCTCTATTTTTAGTTTTTTAAGGAACCGCCATACTGTTTTCCATAATGGCTGCACCAATTTACATTCCTATCAAACAGTGTAGGTCCACATACCATCTCCAGATTTTTCATCTATAAAATGGGGATTAAAAACAGCTGATCTTCATAGGCTTTCTGTAAAGATTAAAGGAGATATATATTTCAAACACTTAGCCTGGCACATAGTAAGTGCTTTAAAAATGTTAATATTATTTTAGTTGTGTCCAATTTCCCTATCTTACTTTGAAGACACACAAGGCCCAGTCTGGACTATTCATATGAGGAGGTGAGGAAGGGAAAGAAGGATTTCTCATGATAAAAAAGAAACACACTAAATAAATTAGGCATAGAAAAGAGCCTCCTCAACTTGATAAAGGTCTTCTACAAAAAAACCTAGAGTTAACATCAAATGAAATCCTGGATGCTTTCCCTCAAGATCAGGAACAAGACAAGAATGTCTGATCTCTTCACTTGTATTCTACACTGTACTAAAAGTTTTAGTGAGGGTGATTAGGCAAATAGAGAAAGAAAGGAAGCAAAGGAAGGAAGGAAGGACAGAAGGAAGGACGGAAGGAAGGAAAGGAAGGAAGGAAGGAAGGAAGGAAAGAAGGAAGGAAGAAAGAAAGAAAGAAAGGAAGGAAGGAAGGAAGGAAGAAAGGAAGGAAGAAAGAAAGAAAGAATCCAGAGTGGAAAAAAAAGTAAAATTATCTATTCACTGATAATATGAGCTTGTACACAGAAAATCCTAAGAAACCCACTAAAAGAAATTTAGAATTAATAAACAAGTTCAGCAATGTTGCAGAATATGAGATCAGTATATAAACATCAATTGTATTTCTAAATACTTGCAACAAACAACCAAAAAATGAATTAGGAAAATAATTTCACTTACAATAGTATCAAAAAGAATGAATATGTTGGAATAAACTTAAAGAAATGTAAAACCCAAAATCGGAAAACTACAAAACTTGGTTGAAAGAAACGAAATATCCAAATAAATGGAAAAACATCTCATGCTCATGATGGAAGACTTAATATTGTCAAAATTGCAATATGCTTCACCACAATCTACAGAGTCAGAAAATTTCCTTAAGAATCTTAGCTAACTTCTCTGTAGAAATTGATATGCTGATTCTGAAATTCATACAGAATTGCAAGAAACCCAAAATAGCCAAACAATCTTGAAAAAGAACAAAGTCGGAGGACCTACACTTGCCAATTTCAAAACATACTACAAAGCAACAGTAATCAAGACTGGCCTAAGGATAGACATACAGATCAATGGAATAGAAGTGAAAGTCCAGAAATAAACCTGTGTGTTTGTGGTTAACTTATTTTTCACAAGGGTGCTATGATCATGCAATGGGCAAAAGAATAGTCTCTTCAAATAGTGCCTAGACAACTGTACAGTCACGTGCAAAAGAATGAAGCTGGATCCTTACCTCACACCACATAAAAAAAAATGTACTGAAACTGGATCAAAGAACTCAATGTAAGAACTAAAATTATAAAACTCTTAAAAGAAAACATAAAGCTAAATCTTCATGAACTCAGATTAAGCAATGAATTCCTAGCTATGACAACAAAAGCATAAACAAAATTTTAAAACAGACAAATTGGACTTCATCAAAATTAAATTCCTTTTATGTTTCAAAGAATACCATCAAAAAAGTGAAAAGAAAACCCAGAGAATGGGATATTTGTAAATCATATATCTGATATATGATAAACAAATCATGGATCTTGTACGTAGAATACATAAAGAACTCTTACAACCCAATAATAAAAAGACAAATAACAGGGTAAAAAATGGACAAAGTAGACATTTCTCCAAAGAAGATACACAAATGGCTGATAAGCACATGAAAAGACTCTTCAAACTCTTAGTCATCAGAGAAAAGTACATCAAAATCAGAATGAGATATCATTTCTCACACAATTGGATGGCTATAACCAAAAACCAGACAATCACAAATGTTAGCAAGAATGTGGAGAAATCAAAACTCTCAAACATTTCTGTGGGAATGAAAAATTGTGGAACCACTTTGTAAAATCATCTGGCAATTCCTCAAATGTTTAAACACAGAGTTACCACATGATCCAGCAATTCTACTCCTAGGTATATACCCAAGAGAAATTAAACATATGTCCACACAAAAACTTGTACATGAATATTGATAGCAGTATTATTCATAGTCGTAAGGTGAAATCAACCTAAATTCATCAGCTGATGAATGGATAAATAAAATGCAGTATATGCCTACAATGGAACATTGTTTAGCCATGAAAGTAATAAATATTAACATATGCTACAACATGGTTGAATCTTGGAAACATTATGCTAAGTGAAATAAGCCAGTCACAAAAGATCATATATTATATGATTTTATTTATATAAAATGTCTAAAAAAGTGCATCTATAGAGACAGAAAGTATACCACTAGTTGCTTAGGGCTGGGAGGAATGGAGGGATAGGTCGGTAATCTCTAAAGGGTACAAGGTTTCTTTCTGGGGTGATGAAAATGTCCTAAAACTGACTGCGGGGATGGTTGCACATGTCTGTGAAAATACTAAAAACCATTGAATTGTATAGTTCAGGCAAATTGTACGGTATATGAATTATATCTCAACATAGCTATTTAAAAAAAAAAAACTCTGATTTTGATCAGTACGTGGACTGAGACGAAAACCACTGCCCCACCTTCTGCTGCCTGCACCCTCCCCAGATTCTCTCTCTATAGCACAAATAGTTACTCTGGTTCCTTTATACCTTCATGATGTTGGCTATTGACTCAGTTCTGGATTTTGTGAACTGCTGTGTTTGGATCAAATACACTGACAAATTAGCTGTGTGAAGCCCCTGCCGCATCTGCCTCTAAGATTAAACAGTAAGACCAGCCCTCCACTGCTGGGCCTGCCCTTTCAGCTCCCAGGATAAAGAAGTGTCATCCCAGCACCTCTGATGGAGAGTTGCCTCTTTTTGGTAGCCTAGTATGTCACCACATGAGAAAAGTTAGGCGGACTGCACTAAGACACTTGTGAAATATCAGCTATTGCACATTAACCAACATCAGTCCTCTTAAATATCTATGTAGAGGGTTACTGGAACCATTAGGAATTTCACCTATACTTTTAAGAACCCAGCTTCCTTACCACCAGCCATTTCAAGCTTCCACAGAACTCCAGGTCCCCATCCTAGTGTTTTTATTTTTAACTCAGACACACCAAAACATTGGAGATGTCTTCAAACTTGCTTTGCTTCTTGGCTGACACTGCCCTGGCCTGAGGTGTCTTCCCACCTCCATCCCCAGTGGCCCTGACTTAAACCATTCAGTGCCAGCATATGGTTGTACTTCTCACCAACCAAGTTAATAATCACTCTGCGTTTAAAGTCAGATCTTGGTCTCTATTCTTTGTCACCAGAACATTTGACTTAGATTTCTGTCAGCTGAGCTAATATAAACCACATCCCTCCAGAGACAGAGTATAGCTGAAACAATTCCTCCTAGCTTGGCCATCCATTATACAGAAATATATGCCATAGGCCTGGAAATGGAAGATAAAACTCTTTCTGGCATAACCTGAAAGTATATTATGTGTCTCCTATGACTAAGCTATTTATTAACAAAAGGGAGCCGCTTAAAATGGGAAAAGCATATTATCTCTGCTGTTGAATTGTCTGAAAAGGGGGTAAAGCTTTGAGCAGACTCCCACTGTTCAAAGGTCTGACTTCATCTCAGATTCACTCTGGTGTGAGTCGACTGGTCTTTAGATTTTGATTTTATGGAAATTTTGATTTTATGGAAATTTTGATTCCATGGCCATGCCTGCCTTTTAAATGCTGGTATGTATGACAAGAGCATGGTGAGATCCTGGAGGATAGATGGGAGAGTGCACCTAACAGCATCTGGGATGAAGGTGGTCCAGGTCCAGATCCATTTCTGTGAAGAGTGCTCCTTCTTGGCAAGAGTCACTGTTGTTAACACATGGAGATGGTCCTCTAATTTATTACCTGATCCCTGAGGAGCACCCTTCTTTAGTGATAAACTCAGTGAGTGTGAAAAAACTCACCTTCATAACAGACAAACTGCAGATGTGTGCTGGTGTCTCCTTTCTCACCATGTGTCATGCAATGAAAGCTAGCACACAGAGGCCCCTGCCTGCAGACATGCAGGGAGCCACTAACTCTCACCCTGCCTTCCATGCAGGTAGCACACGGGCCTCACACCCACGAAGATTCATTAGTTTTCCATCCCCATCCTTGGAGTCCTTTTCTCTGCTCAAGTGACAATGTAGTTGTTAATTCCTAACATTAGCTAATAAATATTTCAAATATTTTATGGACTCTGAATTTGAAGGATGAAGATGGCTTTTCCTATATAAGTAAAAAATAACCACTAAACCCCCAGTCCTGCTTCCTTTTTTATTAACTTGGGTGAGACTTGGGAGGGAGAAAAAATGGTGAAAAAGTATCAAAAGATATTTCATATCTTGACAGTTGAAACAACTTCTACTCGAATCTTCTTCAGCAAACTCCATAGAATGAGCTACAGGGGGAAAGAAATCCAACACTCTAGAATGAAGTGTATCAGGATAAGCAGAGAGTGTTCCTGGAGTCAAATTATCAATACCAGCCACAACAGTTAACTGGCCCGGTGGCTGAGGGCAAGAGGAGCTACTCCCACCTTCTCCTGATTCCCTCTTCCCTCCCCTCTTTCTTCCCTCCCCCTTCACTTGCTCTCTCTCTCCCTCCCTCTATCACTCTTTTCCGCCCTCCACCCTACCATTCCTTTACCATTCCTCTCCATTCTCACAGGGAGCTCCTCCCATCATACCACAGGGATCCCAGGCCTGACAGAAGGTAACTCTCACAGAGGTTAATGAAGTTGTTCAGTCTGACAGTCAGCAAGTAGGGGAGTGGGAAATGGACCTCAAGACTTCACCAATATCCCCTGGATACACAGCAGCCTTAGTGCTGGCTCTACACTTGGCAGTGAGAGATTCTATCCTCCACCCTACCCACCTTGGTTTAAAACAATGAAGTCTCTGCAGGGCTGGTCACTCCCTGAAAAGATTCCATCCAGGACAATTATAGGAGCCCACTGCATTTTGTTAGGAGGATGCCAGAAATTTCTATCCCCCTATATGAAAACCCCAGGGATTCTGAGGGCTACAAAGCTGAAGTATAGATGGCCATCTTGATCCTCTCTGCTAGGATGCCAGGAGCAACCCTAGGCTCATTTCTGGGCCAAGTGGGATCCTGGCCCACTGGCCATGAGAAAGCCCTAGAGGTCTCCTCAGCCAGCTCTGAAGGTGTGTGTACCGAGCAGGGTGGCAGAGCTGCAGGATCACTGGACCAAGGCCAAGAAGCCATGGGGTTCATCAGGAGAGAGGAAGCAGAAGGCCTGGGCCCACTGTGAGAGGCTCTCAGGACTCCTCCAGAGAAGAGTCAGAGCCTCAGAGGCAGAGAGCAGATACACATTTACTGGCTCTGAGGTCACTGCCAATGAGCCATGTTATACCTAGGCAATACTCATGTCTGCAACCTGTATGTCAGGTGCTGAGCAACTATAATGGGCATCAGCCTCAGCCCTGCAGCAGGTCCCACCTATGATGTCAAGCTCTTAGGTATAAGGAGAGACTGGAGTGGACAACAGTCAGTGGCTACTGACCAATCACACATATTGTTTAACTATTCGAGCCACCAACCAAGCCACACCAATGCTTCCTGGCTGGAGAGTGGTGCTGGCAGCAGACACTGTCATCAAGAACTAGCCAGCATGACACTTTGATCAGGTTGTAACCAAGCTGACCCTTATCATGAGTGAAGAACAGCCTGGGTGCTGGGCTTCTCCCAGGCCTCCTCTCCTGGGAGGTCCTTGTTGCCCATTAAAGCACAACAGATAAGACAACTAACTTGTGAGTCAGGCAGACCTGGGTCTGAATTCAGTCTTGGACAAGTAACTTAACCTCCCTGAGCCTCAGTCTTCTCATCCATAAAAAGGGGGAGCAATGGCAGTAATGATGGCTAATACTTTATGAGCCTTCTGATATGCGAGAGTGGCTATCTGTCTGCCTCTTTCTCATACAGTTTTCACAAAAATTCCATGTGCTGAGTTGGATACAGTTATTCTCCCCTGAGACACAGAGTGGTTAAGTATTTTGCTGAAATCATACATGACTGAGTGGTGGCACCTTAATTTTAACTCAGGCTGTCTGGCTTCAGAGCCCATCCACTGACCCAGCAGACCTGATCTGCTCACGGTGGTGCTGAGGGTTTCCAGGGAGACAGTGTAGATGGAACACTCACCTCAACACCTCCCCAAGGTCAGCACACGCACTGCGGCTGCTGTCCTAATTATCTATTACTATCCCTTGGGAGACAGAAGCGTCTTGGAGGATTTCATGTTGATGCTTGCTGGGTTTTTCCCTCAAAAAGAGTGAGCAGAATGAAGTTTCTCTGTGAGTTCAGTGTTTCTTACTCATAAAACTGACAGTTTTGTTCTTTAGTATCCTTCCTTTCATTCAACACAGTAGCCCCAAACTGTACTTTAAAAACAGTGCCTTTGGGATGAATAAATATGAATGAACATGAATACTACTCAGACGTTTGCTGGACTCAGTTCACAAAAGAGAGGGTGGAAAAAGAAGAACAAAAGACCATTTGGCCTGGTGGGGAGTGGGGGAAAGGAGTGAGAACAAGAATGATTTAGCCCACTTTCAGTACACCCACTTCAAATCTTTGAGAGGAGATTAACCTGGCAAATAGGAAAAGAACAAAACTCCTTTAAATGGATCCATTTTAGACATTGGGATATCCTGTCCCAAAGGGAGATATTCCACAGAGGAGTGATGGATGGGGAAGGATCCTGACATAAATGCTACCAACGAACAGGAGAAAACTAGAGATAAGAACAGAGAATCTGACAACCTGTTCTTGAAATCCAAGAGAATATTCCAGAATATTAGAATACATTACTGAGCAAAGAGCTTTTAGTCAAGTCTTTGAAGTCTGGTTTAAGAAAAAAGCAAATCACTACCACCCAATTCTGTGCAAACCTTAGGAAGGAGCACGCAGCCAGGTCTGCCTTTTCTCAGGGCTCCTGCACCTGCCAAAGAAACCCCCCTCCATCTTCCCAGTGCTGGCCCATCACAGGTAACTCTTTTTCTGGGCCCCCAAGGCCCTTGGTCCTGCAATTTTCCCTCCTTCACTCTGCCTTTGATGGCAGTGAGTACATGAAAACCCACCCCAGAGAAGTCACTGAAGAATGAAAATGGTCCAACTTCCCTGCACTCATCACCAAGGCTTTGAATAAAGTAGACCCAAGGGAAGACAAGTCCACATGGATTCAACTGCAGAGGCTCTACCTCAAAGCTCCAGTGGGAAAACCACAAATTTGGAACCAGAAGACTTTTAACTCCAGTCTGGGTTCCACCATGTTGAGTTCTATGCCTTGAATATTTCTAAGCTGTGGATTAATCTACCTGCCAAAAGATAAAGTCACAGTGAGAGTTGCATTCATCTGCATAGAGAAAGGAAAACATCCACCAATGTAGGCATGAAAACAGCACAGGAGCAGCTCTTAAGGCAGAGATAACTGAGGGGAAAAGAGAGAAGATCAGCAATGTTCAAAAGTGACTATTTCACTTCAGAACGGAGAGAGAATACAGGATGGGGGCCCTTTGTAGATAACAAAATGGAGTTGCCCACATTGTGCAGAAAATGACACCGTGAATATAAATAAGGGAACCACATTGTTCTTACTAGAAATCCACCCAAAATATTGTAGGCATAAACTTCTGGATGTCACAAGATTCACAAGCAGTCATTCTGAGGAACCAGTAGCACTGAGCAGAGAATACACCTGAAAGCATGGCCTACCTGGATGCCAGGCACTCTTCACGTAGTGAATGCAGTTAGGCTTGAGGAGGGACTCTGGAACAGGGGGAGGGCAGAAGGGACCAGCCCACTTTAGCCCTAGGTCTCTGTCAGGCACTCCTTGCCTCCAGAGGGTCCAGTGAAGCCCAGGTACAGCTGCTTCATAAAAAAGCCCTCTTGCAAAGTACCTGAGACCATTCCTATGAGAGCACAAGAAGGACTGATCAGCCACCTGCCTTAGGCTGGAGACTAGAAAACGTCACTTCTAATCATGGTTTTCAGTGTGACCCTTGGAAACACTGACATATTCTTTCCAAGAGCAGAATGTTCTTCATAATTGAGGCAGGGCTTCCCTGTGTCTGTGATACCTGTCAGTAGTTGAGTGGAGCAACGTGGAATCACTTTAGAGGGAAACCAATTCTCTTTTCCCAGGTCAGTATCATTTGTATGAAATAAGTGCTGCCACCTTAAGGACACAAGATGATACTAAATACCATCTCCAGCAAAGGCAGAGTCTGCACATAAACAACTTACTCCAGGGGTCCTCTTACCTCCAACAAAATACTGTCAGCTGTGTCCACCACTAGCTGAAGGGATTAGCTAGTGGAAGGCCATAACAATGTACACAAAGATGTGTCTCCTTTCATCAAATAGATGTGTACCTGAAAATTACTTGTAGGTGAGTAGCTTTTGTAAATCAAGTTCTTTTGTGCTTTTGTTTTTAATTCCTAAAAAAGCAACACATGTCCATGGTAACACATTCAAAATGAACAGAAGTGTAGAAAGTGGAGAGTATGTACTTTCATTTCCTGTACATCCCTCTGGAAGTGTTCTGTATATTCAACCACTTACATACAACCATTGTATATCCTTCAGACATACACACACTCACACACCGTACAGTGCATTTTCTTCTACATCTTTTTCCTCTGTATCTTGGTCACTTACTGGTGTACCTTCAAACCCTTTCATGAGGAACTCCAGTTCTGAGCCTTCGAGTCTGGGGAAAACCAATGCCTTCCAAGAAGTATGTAGCTGTCCCATGATAAAAGGAACACCATAATCAAATAAGTTTGGGGAAAGTTGCTTCATACAAATAAACGGCTTTCTCTATGATAGAAATTCCAATTCCTTGAATATCTCATGTACACAGTGGACTGCCAAGAGTGACAGATTTTACATGGCACCTCCCTTATTTCACCCCAAAACATTTCTTCAAGGACTACTTACCAACACGTTGTGCAATATGGTCTCTCTTCGTTCAGTACTCCCCACCCACACCTACCCTACCCTAGCCTAGCCCTTGGCTAAATTATTTCCTACTCATCCTTTAGATGTCAGCTAAGCTCAATCTTTCTTAGGAAAATGTCCTCTGATGATGGCTGTCCCTCACCCCTGGTTCACCCCAGCCCAGGCTGAGATGCTCTGGGACACACTCTTGCTGCGCAACAGCCCTCTCGCCCTCTCGCCCTCTCCTCCACCGCAGTCTCTCTGGTTGCGTTAAATGCTCAGTGGTGTGATTATTTCCCATCTGCCTCCCTGCTGGCCTGAAAACACCATGAGAACATGCCATGTCTGCCATTCATCACCACCCCAACCCATGCTAATATCTAATGTCTACCACACCAGAGGTGCTCTGTAAATGTTCCCAGAACCTGCCTCTGCAAAGGACACTCCATCCCTACCAGGGAAGGATTCATTTCTCCTAAACCCACTGCAGTGAACTTTCTGGTAAGGCAAAGAGCCTTTTTGCAAGGTGAATTACTACCTCCTTTACTCATTTGTCTCGTATGCATTTGGGTACTGCAGGTTTGCAGGATTAAATGTGGAACCGCCTCATCTCTGACAGAAATATCTTCAACGTGTGAGCTGTTGGGAGGCACAGACATTCTGATGCAGAATTTGCTTTACATTTTTAAAAAGATTTTCTGCTGTGACATTTATTTTGATCAGGGGAAGAACTCTGAGTGTTTATGTAAAATAAGACAAGTTTTCATTTATGATGGATTTTCACATGCTGAGAAGAAAATAGCACAATTTGACAAAAACAGAGCCTTTCATTTGCTTCACATGTGAACTGCATGTAAACAGGTAAGACACAGCCAACTGAACACTTGGGCACAACCAGAGGGCAGTGGATATGCTGGCATGTAGGACAGGTCTAAAGAGGTAGGATAACCTGGCAGTGCTGATGTCAGCCTCAGGGTTGCATGCTGACTCACCCATTTTACTACCTGAGTCATGATAAGCAAGTCTGTAAGCCTCAGTTTTCTCATCTATTAAGTGGGAATAACAGTTGTTTCTCTTTCACTGAGTTGTGGGTAGAACTGTATTATATTAGATCATGCTTATGCCTGCACATCATAAACACCTACAAATATTACCTAGAGGAAGGAGCCCCCAAGGGATGGAGATAGTGGAATAATGCACAGGTGAGTGCCTCCAAGGACAATGGGGAGTGTGTTCTGGACAGAAGATTCCATTAGCTTGGAGCTGGGAAGAGAGGCAAGAGTGCATGTGAGAAGTGAAAAGGAAGATTTCCTTCATGCTGTCTCAGGGATGAGGCCCACCAAGGAGCTGAGGCCCTCCTGAGAGCCCTGGGCTCCAGACAAAAGAAAAGCAAAGAGCATGATTTGAAGACCAACATCATTCAATTGACAGTGATGCCAAGGCTCTCAATTGGCCATGGCACCAAGGTTCTTGGAAGTTAAGCATCAGGACATGAACACAAAGGACCCACCACCCCCCCCAAGCTTGATGAGCAGGGGAGGGTACGTGTGAACATCAGGGATGCTCATGGGCTTCAAGCAATTCTAGCTGCACACTGTTTTCTGTTCAATGAATTTCTTGATGTACAACTCCAGTGATAAAAAAGTTTCCAAGGTGCAGGAGAAAAGAGAATGCTACCTTAGCACTATTCTCTTTTCCTGCACCTTGGAAACTTTTTTATCACTGGAGTTGTACATCAAGAAATTCATTGAACAGAAAACAGTGTGCAGCTAGAATTGCTTGAAGCCCATGAGCATCCCTGATGTTCACACGTACCCTCCCCTGCTCATCAAGCTTGGGTGGGGGTGGTGGGTCCTTTGTGTTCATGTCCTGATGCTTAACTTCCAAGAACCTTGGTGCCATGGCCAATTGAGAGCCTTGGCATCACTGTCAATTGAATGATGTTGGTCTTCAAATCATGCTCTTTGCTTTTCTTTTGTCTGGAGCCCAGGGCTCTCAGGAGGGCCTCAGCTCCTTGGTGGGCCTCATCCCTGAGACAGCATGAAGGAAATCTTCCTTTTCACTTCTCACATGCACTCTTGCCTCTCTTCCCAGCTCCAAGCTAATGGAATCTTCTGTCCAGAACACACTCCCCATTGTCCTTGGAGGCACTCACCTGTGCATTATTCCACTATCTCCATCCCTTGGGGGCTCCTTCCTCTAGGTAATATTTGTATGGTGTTTATGATGTGCAGGCATAAGCATGATCTAATATAATACAGTTCTACCCACAACTCAGTGAAAGAGAAACAACTGTTATTCCCACTTAATAGATGAGAAAACTGAGGCTTACAGACTTGCTTATCATGACTCAGGTAGTAAAATGGGTGAGTCAGCATGCAACCCTGAGGCTGACATCAGCACTGCCAGGTTATCCTACCTCTTTAGACCTGTCCTACATGCCAGCATATCCACTGCCCTCTGGTTGTGCCCAAGTGTTCAGTTGGCTGTGTCTTACCTGTTTACATGCACAGTTCACATGTGAAGCAAATGAAAGGCTCTGTTTTGTCAAATTGTGCTATTTTCTTCTCAGCATGTGAAAATCCATCATAAATGAAACTTGTCTTATTTTACATAAACACTCAGAGTCTCTTCCCCTGATCAAATAAATGTCACAGCAGAAAATCTTTTAAAAATGTAAAGCAAATTCTGCATCAGAATGTCTGTGCCTCCCAACAGCTCACACGTTGAAGATATTTCTGTCAGAGATGAGGCGGTTCCACATTTAATCCTGCCAAACCTGCAGTACCCAAATGCATACGAGACAAATGAGTAAAGGAGGGTAGTAATTCACCTTGCAAAAAGGCTCTTTGCCTTACCAGAAAGTTCACTGCAGTGGGTTTAGGAGAAATGAATCCTTCCCTGGTAGGGACTGGAGTGTCCTTTGCAGAGGCAGGTTCTGGAACATTTACAGAGCACCTCTGGTGTGGTAGACATTAGATATAGCATGGGTTGGGGTGGTGATGAATGGGCAGACATGGCATGTTCTCATGGTGTTCAGGCCAGCAGGGAGGCAGATGGGAAATAATCACACCACTGAGCATTTAACGCAACCAGAGAGACTGCGGTGGAGGAGAGGGCGAGAGGGCGAGAGGGCTGTTGCGCAGCAAGAGTGTGTCCCAGAGCATCTCAGCCTGGGCTGGGGTGAACCAGGGGTGAGGGACAGCCATCATCAGAGGACATTTTCCTAAGAAAGATGAGCTTAGCTGACATCTAAAGGATGAGTAGGAAATAATTTAGCCAAGGGCTAGGCTAGGGTAGGGTAGGTGGGTGGGGAGTACTGAACGAAGAGAGACCATATTGCACAACGTGTTGGTAAGTAGTCCTTGAAGAAATGTTTTGGGGTGAAATAAGGGAGGTGCCATGTAAAATCTGTCACTCTTGGCAGTCCACTGTGTACATGAGATATTCAAGGAATTGGAATTTCTATCATAGAGAAAGCCGTTTATTTGTATGAAGCAACTTTCCCCAAACTTATTTGATTATGGTGTCCTTTTATCATGGGACAGCTACTAACTTCTTGGAAGGCATTGGTTTTCCCCAGACTCGAAGGCTCAGAACTGGAGTTCCTCATGAAAGGGTTTGAAGGTACACCAGTAAGTGACCAAGATACAGAGGAAAAGATGTAGAAGAAAATGCACTGTACGGTGTGTGAGTGTGTGTATGTCTGAAGGATATACAATGGTTGTATGTAAGTGGTTGAATATACAGAACACTTCCAGAGGGATGTACAGGAAATGAAAGTACATACTCTCCACTTTCTTACACTTCTGTTCATTTTGAATGTGTTACCATGGACATGTGTTGCTTTTTTAGGAATTAAAAACAAAAGCACAAAAGAACTTGATTTACAAAAGCTACTCACCTACAAGTAATTTTCAGGTACACATCTATTTGATGAAAGGAGACACATCTTTGTGTACATTGTTAATGGCCTTCCACTAGCTAATCCCTTCAGCTAGTGGTGGACACAGCTGACAGTAATTTTGTTGGAGGTAAGAGGACCCCTGGAGTAAGTTGTTTATGTGCAAGACTCTGCCTTTGCTGGAGATGGTATTTAGTATCATCTTGTGTTCCTTAAGGTGGGCAGCACTTATTTCATACAAATGATACTGACCTGGGAAAAGAGAATTGGTTTCCCTCTAAAGTGATTTCCACGTTGCTCCACTCAAACATACTGACAGGTATCACAGACACAGGGAAGCCCTGCCTCAATATGAAGAACATTCTGCTCTTGGAAAGAATATGTCAGTGTTTCCAAGCGGTCACACTGAAAACCATGATTAGAAGTGACGTTTTCTAGTCTCCAGCCTAAGGCAGGTGGCTGAGCAGTCTTCTTGTGCTCTCATAGGAATGGTCTCAGGTACTTTGCAAGAGGGCTTTTTATGAAGCAGCTGTACCTGGGCTTCACTGGACCCTCTGGAGGCAAGGAGTGCCTGACAGAGACCTAGGGCTAAAGTGGCTGGTCCCTTCTGCCCTCCCCCTGTTCCAGAGTCCCTCCTCAAGCCTAACTGCATTCACTACGTGAAGAGTGCCTGGCATCCAGGTAGGCCATGCTTTCAGGTGTATTCTCTGCTCAGTGCTACTGGTTCCTCAGAATGACTGCTTGTGAATCTTGTGACATCCAGAAGTTTATGCCTACAATATTTTGGGTGGATTTCTAGTAAGAACAATGTGGTTCCCTTATTTATATTTCACGGTGTCATTTTCTGCACAATGTGGGCAACTCCATTTTGTTATCTACAAAGGGCCCCCATCCTGTATTCTCTCTCCGTTCTGAAGTGAAATAGTCACTTTTGAACATTGCTGATCTTCTCTCTTTTCCCCTCAGTTATCTCTGCCTTAAGAGCTGCTCCTGTGCTGTTTTCATGCCTACATTGGTGGATGTTTTCCTTTCTCTATGCAGATGAATGCAACTCTCACTG